>NC_134409.1:136855887-137142254 GCF_038048845.1 Mixophyes fleayi
TATGCACATGAACGGGTAATGTTGGCTCATGCGCTTAGCGCTTTGACCGGCTATGGATCCAGAAAAGCCGAATGGTGTCACTTTGCTTATCGCAGGTTCATAAATTACTTAAAACCGCGGTCCCCGTAGAGGTCTATGAGGACCTCTGTAATTGTCTGTCGATAGTATAAGGCTAGAGAAATCTATGATTAATTCTGCACTTCTTCTAGATTCCTACAGCATTGAAGAGCGGAGGGAGAGAGACATTATCAGAGAATCCCTCCTTAGCTCTGATTGGTCCGTTTAATGTAGGGTCAGTCATTGTGATACTGTCCCCTAGTTCGGATTCTGATAAAGACTGGCAGAAAGGAAATCATTTAGAAAATCCTTTCTGAATTTAATGGATTTGATGTTACTTTAGTAACCAGTCGCAGATAGGCCATAACTTATCACATAGTTAATGAAGTTAATAATGACTAGAGATGCTCAGGCTCGGTTCCTCGAGAACCGAACACACCCGAACTAGGGGATCCGAGTACCGAGTACATTCGCGCGCCCTCGGAATCGAAAACGAGGCAAAACGTCATTGTTACGTCGTCGGATCTCGCAAGTTGTGAAATCCTTTTTAACATAACATAGGGTGGGAGGGGGGGAGGACCCCCATTTTTCTTTTCTGCCACTGCTGTGTGCCAATGTGTCCTAGATGTGCTAGGAACTGCCGTGTGTTTGTGTCAATGCTCTGTCGCTTACCATCCAGCCAGGTCGCTGCAGTATTTGTCCGAAAGTGTATGAAAATAATATTGTGATCTGTGAGGTGGTCTAAATTGACTGCAAACGACTTAAAATTAGTGTTATTGAGGTTAATAATAATGTAGGAACAAAAAAAGAGCAAAATTATGTGATTTTTAGCATATTTTAGGATTTTTACTAAAAAAATCCAAAACCAAAACCGAAAAACACGAGGGCTTTTTTGCCAAAACCAAAAAACAAAGCTAATCCAGATCCAAAACCAAAACCAGTTCACGGGGGTCAGTGAGCATCTCTATAAATGACACTAGTCCACCAGTTAACCTGTGGATCCATCGAACTACAATTCCCAGCATTGCCTGGTAGACTTTGCTGAGCATCAGCTGAGCATGCTGGGACCACAACAGCATTTGTATGATACTAGAAAGCCACTTGTTGCCCACTTCTAATCTACAGGAAGGCAAAGCAAAGCCCCCAATTGGGCAGCTTAGCCTCAGAGGGGTAAAATTCCTTTCTCACCCCTATATAGCGATCAGATTAATTCCCTGGATCGCTAACCCTATCATTTTGATATTAACATTTATAGCCATCATTCAACCTTCTGATATTATCCATTGTTTTATATCTTCTTATAATATATTAGTACATGTCCCCCAATCACTATTTCTCCAGCATCTCTCGCTCACATTCTCTCTATACATCATGCGGTTATATCGGCTCCATATTCTCACACATCACTTCCCACTCAGTCCCCTGCAGCACAATTAATTATTCAAGGCCTTTTAAAGACATTGCTGTATAGCAGACAGCTTGCTCAATTTGCATAATTGTGCTAATAGTAAGCAAACGTCTTATCCTTAGTATTATACAAGCTCCACTCACAGTGCAGTAATTACTGCAATCAGGGAGGTTCTTCATCACGTTATTGAGGCTAATATTTTTTTGTAAGTTAAATGCGATTTTCATGTATTATATATATATTTACTATGCACTTAAAGCATGAGGGGGTGCATGACGAAGGAGGAAAATGAGGTTGTGGTGTTAGTAAAAAGTGGACGCAGATCTCATTAGCAGATATAAGTAAGAAAAAGTTACATAATGGCTGGAGCGGTATATTGGGGTGTTACTTGGTAATAGGTGGAGTTGCCAAACTCTGAGCCTGATTCATGTCTAAACGCAACTTGGTTGTAAGTTCTGAGTTAAAAAAAAGCACCCCACTTCTGCGTAGATCTGCCTCTATTAAAGCCCAAGCATATCTGAAAATATGTTATGATTTGCATAGGCAAACTGAGGGGGGAGTGGGGTTCCTAGTGCCTGGCAACCCCCCTCCAAGCCTGGGGCACTGTATAATCGAAGTGGCTGGACCCTGCCCCGCTTCACACGGCTCTGCTTGAAAAGGGAGAGCTGCGTGCACCTAACAGTAGTGCACGCAGCATTGCCCGTGTATATTATGGGGATAGGAAGAGCTGGAGAGCAGCCAAGCACTGTCTAATATTATAGCCACGCCCCCATGCATGCTGGTCACGCCCACTAGCGGCGTGGTGAGGAAACTCCCTTCTATAAATCCTGCTTTTGCCCCTGATTTGACTATAGATGGAAATACGCTCTGTCTAAACAGAACTAGATACATATAACAGACTACAGTATACGCAGATGCGTATGTACAGTTGAAGTTCACATCAGAACGCATACATGTAACGCCTATTTCCCCAGAGTGTCTTTTGGGAGAAGTGTGTTTACTTTCTTTCCCCAAATAGCAATCTTCACCATCATATCTCCTGCTCATTGCCTCCACCTTAGTCAGGATTCCTTAGTATTTTTGTTGGGTAATGTTGAGTGAATCTGCAACACCAAAGGGAGACTAAGGAGCCCTCTGCCCTCCTACTTATGACCTCAGACACACAAATTAAATCTCAGTACCCCAGACCGGTTTTTAGAAGCCACACCGGCATGTTTATCTACAGAGAAGTGGGCCGCTAAAGTTTTAATTTCGGTTTGTTATAAAAAATATACTTTACTATAGAAAAAGTTTAATCTATTGGTAGGAACAATGCAAGATAAACAATTTAGACCTTGGACAAGAATTATCAGAACAATAGTCTAAGATAGCAGCAAAATGTATACGAATATTTAAAAACAGTTTGTACGTTTCTCAGACAGATAACATAAATCATACAATATGTTATAAAAATTAGATATGAATGGTGACGTCTTTAGTATCAGGGAGCGACAGAGATGTTGATCCTTAGAACTTGTACCCGGACTTGATATGCACAAATATAATAAGGATGAATAAACCAATAGCACAGTCCCTGTGATTCACTTAACTCAGCAAGTTGCAACAGCCACCATTAATTAGTCAAACTCAACTATGACCATGACCCGACTATGGCCTTATCTGTGTGGAGTTTGTATGTTCTCCCCTTGTTTGCGTGGGTTTCCTCCGGGTGCTCTGGTTTCCTCCCACACTCCAAAAACATACTGGTAGGTTAATTGACTGCTATCAAATTGACTTTTCTCTTTCTCTCTATCTGTGTGTGTGTGTGCGTGTGTTAGGGAATTTAGACTGTAAGCTCCAATGGGGCAGGGACTGATGTGAGTGAGTTCTCTGTACAGCGCTGCAGAATTAGTGGCGCTATATAAATAAATGGTGATGATGATGATATGAAGGGAATTACCTGTTCAATATCTCTGAAAAAGCATCGACCCTTTGAATACACTAAACACAGATGAATGCCCAGAACAACCAGAGACCAACGACTTCCATTGGACAAACCTGTGAACATTGAAATGAGAGATGTTTTCTCGGACACACAAGGTAACACTCATGCATCGTATGTCTGCAAATAGCCATCGTTTTGGGGTCACAGTTAGTAGCTTAGATAAGCAATTTCAGATCCGTTTTCACTGTATGCTATAATAGGGAAATATTTTCAAACAATGTGCTAAATTGCTTATATATATATATTTTTTTTTTTTAAAAACTAACAAATTAGAAATAAAAAAATATTGACATTTTTTAGCAAAATCTTCTGAGATTAACCATACACAGGGAAATAAGAAGGTAGAACATAGTCTTGTATTAAATCTCTTTCATCCATAACAGCCAGTTTCTTATGTAGTACATATTCTCTGATGTTTAGATAATAATTTACTGCTTGTATGTGTATATATTTCACATACGCTCCGTTCCATGCATAAGAGCTTTACCCCGTCTCCCAGAGGAAGCATTTAATTCTCCTTAATGTACTGATGCTGCACTTACACTGTGTCTATAATACGTTTCATGTAGAACACTGTGTGTCATTTTGTTGCACATGTTACAATGAACAATGTTTGTGCTGGATGTTCCCTGGGCAACCGATTGCCTCTAAAAATGAATAAATACTGATTTATTGTACAAGGGAGAAGCTTGAATCGCTGCTCTCTGCGGAATTTCTGCAGGGAAAGGGTTAACCCTATGCACTAAGTGGGTATTATCCCGTGAGCAGCGCGCTCACAAATTCCGCTTTGATAAACTGCGCAAATGTGGTTAACTCGATTCATTTGTTTAACGATCTCAGAAGTAATAAGAGCGTTAACTCTTCTGAGGATCGGTAAATGAAGCAGCAGATGTACAGAGTATTGGAGAGCGTAGAAAGGAAAGTGCTTAATACCAGATATATGTGATGGAAACGTTGCCCCCTCCCCCCCTGATCCTGAGAGACGCTGCGGACGGTGTAGCAGTGAGCTCCGTGCATAGAACATAAACATTGGACGAAGCATTGAGAGAGTGAGAATGAGTGTTAAAGGGTCAGTATTATTGGTGTTAAAATTAAATATATTTCTCGTAAGTAAATAATTGTTGCTACTCAGTGATAATATTATACACAGTCCACTGACCTCACACAGTCACTGCGAGGAGCTCTGAATCACAAGGTAATGAGGGGTAAGTTATACAGACATGATCACTGAGCTCTACCTAATACAGTCACTGTGAGAAGCACTGCATGGCATGGTAATGAGGGGAATGTTGTACAGAAATGATCACTAAGCTCTACCTCCTACAGTCACTGTGAGAAGCACTGCTGCACCAGGTAATGAGGGGTACGTCATACACACAGATATGATCACTGAGCTACTCCTACTGCAGTCACTGTGAGGAGCACTGCTGCACAAGGTAATAAGGGGTATGTTAAATAAACATGATCACTAAGCTCATCCTCCTACTGTCACTGTGAGAAGCAATGCATGCCAAGGTAATGGGTATGTTGTACAGAAATGATCACTAAGCTCTACCTCCTACAGTCACTGTGAGAAGCACTGCTGCACCAGGTAATGAGGGGTACGTCATACACACAGATATGATCACTGAGCTCCTCCTACTGCAGTCACTGTGAGGAGCACTGCTGCACAAGGTAATGAGGGGTATATAATACACACAGATATGATCACTGAGCTCCTCCTACTGCAGTCACTGTGAGGAGCACTGCTGCACAAGGTAATGAGGGGTATATAATACACACATATGATCACTGAGCTCCTCCTACTGCAGTCACTGTGAGGAGCACTGCAGCACAAGGTAATGAGGAGGAGAATGTGGTACACAAAGACATCACTAAGCTCTTACTTCTTCAGTCACTGTGAGAAGCACTGCTAGACAAGGTTATGAGGAGAGAAATGTCATGTACAAAGACATGATCATTGGGCTCATCATACACACAGACACAGGGAATCACCTATAGTCACTGTGAGGAGCACTGCAACCCATGGTGATGAGGAGGCTGTCATACACACACACATCAATGAGCTCTTGCTATAATCACTGTGAGAAGCACTGTATGACACGGTAATGTCATGCATGCAGGAATGATCACTGAGTTCCTCTTACTACAGTCACTATGATGAGCTCTGCTAAACTAGGTCATGAAGAGGAGAAAGTCATCCATCCATCAATGATTTTTGAATATTAACCATGTATGAAAGAGGTGGTTTTATATGATGTCATGTTTATATCAGTCGGGCTGCACTAGCGGCAATATTAAGCTGTGTATTTAGTATCAACCAAAGTGTCTATTTAACATTTTTATGTTGTTTGAAAGGTCCCAATATAGATGTTTGCACTAGTTTCATATGTAAATCCTGGGGGTGATAGTATTGTGTTATCCTTAACTACTGCTTGCTGTACCCTTGGCTCGTACAGATTTAGTAATTGAAGCGGGTGCAGCAGCTGTAGCGAAGTACAATTACCAGTGATGAAATGAATGGGCACCAGGAAAGCTCATTAGGCAGATTAGGAAGTATATTATATCATACAGCTTTACTCTCCAGCACATATCACTTAGTTACATATGGAAGTAGTTTAACTTGACACAAGAGCTGACACTCTTGCGTGGTGGTATTGTCACTCTATCACTCTCACTTCTCTGCCTCTATGCACTAGCGTACTCACAAACCTCCAGATAGTGACTGGACGTCACTCAGTTCCTGGCTATACTTGGTGCCCTCTCACATACAACCTCAAACCTCCCAGGTGCCTCTGAGAGCAAGCACTCACACTCACACATCCTGCACGTGCAGTTGGTACGACACATTCGAGTATCAGCAGAATCCACTGGAGAAGCAATCACTATAGATCAGACACATTCAGAAGTTGGGTTCACGCGGCATCGCTCAAACAGGTAAGAAGCGGTATCAAGCTTAGACTCAAACTGACATCACTCCTAACAGACTCTGCCCAACACACCTCATATTGGGACACCCGAGTCCCATCCGTGTCTCTCAGGTCCCACGTGTGCCTTCTCCCTTCCTCACGCCCCTCTCAGGTCACAAGAGGAGTGACACTCACTCAATTATACCTCTGGAGGCATTATACACATTTAGGGCCTCATTAATCAAGAAGCGCAAAACGAATGTAATGTGCATTTTTATAAAAAAAAGTATATAATTCGGGAATACGCACGTCTGTATTCAACAAGGAGTGGATGTGAAGATACGTCTGGTGATGAATACGGACGCTCTGTATAGGCAACCTGAGGGGGGTTTGCTAGTTCCTGGAAACTCCCCTCCAAGCCTGGGGCACTGTATAATTGAGGTGACTGGACACTGCTCCCGCTTCACACAGCTCTGCTTGAAAAGGGAGAGCTGTGTGCACCTAACAGTAGTCCACGCAGCATTGCCCATGTATATTATGGGGATAGGAAGAGTTGGAGAGCAGCCAAGCACTGTCTAATATTATAGCTGCGCCCCCATGCATGCTGGTCACGCCCACTGGCGGCGTGTTGTGAAAACCCCCCTCTGCAAATCCTGCTTTTGCCCCTGAGATCTAAGGTCGTAAGTCTCTTAAGAAGACAAACGGGGAGACAAATATTTTCTCATACTTTGGCATCTATTAAGTTCTCTCTAAATTACACCCTATATATATATTATAGCCACGCCCCCATGCATGCTGGTCACACCCACTGGGGGCGTGGTGTGGAAACCCCCCTCTACAAATCCTGCATTTTCCCCTGCTCTGCAATACACTGCAGGACACGTCCAATACATACGTGGAGTATAAAGTCATAAAATAAAGCACAGAAAAAAAATATAGTCTTAAAAGACAGAACATTACAAAATAAAAAGCTGTTTTTTTATTGTATTTTTTTCCCTAAAATACATTTATCAGGATGTTACTAATGTCTACTGTACATAAAATACTTTCTTACAGTTGCTGCTGATTGCAAACACATGTTATAGCTGTATACACAGCCGTCATCACTGGTAATCCGCACTTACACCTGACCTGTAACTGGTGCAAGTGATACGGCTGACAATATCTGTGAGATGCTCAAAACTTGAATTGGACGCTGTGTGCGCTCGAGCTTGTCACACCCTTACTGTACATTGACTATGTGCATACACCCATTGCCCTCCCCGTTCCGGCCCCTGACATCGTAGGCTGTAGTAAGGGTCATTTGCACTCAAAGATGAATTGGACGTCGTTGTGTTCTCTGGCGTACGGTTTGTTTCTGGGCAGAGAGATTTTGCGCAAAATACGGCACCTCTCGGCATTTACGCTCCTCGATGAGTCAGGTTCATAATGTAAAACCACATTCAGTAACAAACATGTAACAATAAGGATTGTAGTGTATCATGATGGATCTTCTTGACTGCCAGTGTCTCTGGAATTTATTTTATAATGTTGACAACTAACCTATTATATATACAATGGTAACGCTGGAACTTTGTGTTTGGCCAGGTGCTGGGGTGGGGAGCAGATTCGGGTTTTGCACAGGTATATTTTAAAAAAAAAAACAGCATTGCCCAAATAATATTACATGAAACAAAACCCAGGACTTGTGGCAAATACACTTTGTCTTATACTTATATAAACGGAGGGTTTAAGAGAGGGTGGGAAGGGTGGGAAGAATAAAACATCGCTCCTTCCTTACATATCATTTTAGTCCTCACAATGATTTACTATGTCGGTGAAAACAAAGCGGAATATGTCAATAACCTACATCCAGAAAAAGGGGGACAGTCCCTGTCTTAGATCGCCTGCTAGATGACTTAATTTCTTTTAAATAACTATTGCAAACAGGGAATAACTTATATGCGGATTGAAATATTTCAAGTAAACCTGAAAAGAGAGAGAATAAGACCTGTCACATTAAGATAAAATGTAAAAATTCTAACACAAAGAAGATTCTGCGTAGGCGACTGTTCATTGTTGAAAATAGAAGCCTTCAACTTTATTAGAAATGAAGGAGATGTTTACAGATGGTTCATCGGTGGTCCTACTATTTTAACCATATACAATGATTTACAAGTCCACCCCCCCTTCATCCCTTCACTAGAGAGAGCGCAAGGTAGAGATTTACAACGGGAACATTTAAATCTCGTTATTCATGCAGCATTAATGCAGAGATCACTCTGGAGTCCAGAGCACACGCTCCGGCTAAGAGAGACTCTGAACCAAACTAACAAAAAAATGCTGTGTTTGAACTTCTACAAACGTGAGAGGAATTAAGTTTTAGTGCAGCGGAACACGGAGACAGGTCGGAATATATTTATAATAAACGTATTCGGATGCAGAATTGGGAGTCGGCAGCTTTTTTTCAGCTAAGTCCTCTCCTGGGCAGACATTTCATCTGTTGAAGTTGGCTGGAGAAACATTTAATGATGCCTGAGATAAGGCAGGTCTACGTATACAGTTTGGATAACGGATAAAGCGGCATTTGGTGAATTGCAATTGGCCTAATTCTACCATACGTGTTGCCCAAACAAGTGTGGTCTGGTAATCTGTTGTCGGCTCAGTGCTCCGTTCAAGCAGTAGAATCATCATTTATTTATATAGTGCCACTAATTCCGCAGCGCAGTACAGAGAACTCACTCACATCAGTCCCTGCCCCATTGGAGCTTACAGTCTAAATTCCTCAACATACACACACAGACCGAGAGAGACTAAGGTCAATTGAATAGCAGCCAATTAACCTACTAGTATGTTTCTGGAGCATGGGAGGAAACCAGAGCACCCGGAGGAAACCCACGCAAACACTTTTCCCAATTGGCCACATGGCAGATTGAATCAACCAATCAGATCAACAAATACACACTATTCATTCCACTGTTGTCCATACTTATATGTAGATGTGGTCATCAGCTGACTGGATTTTTCAGCCGGACCAATCTAAGTTTGATCAAGTAAAACCATCATTTAAATCTGCAGTTGGAGCAATTTTGGGCTAATTCAGTTGAAAATGGTCCCATCCAGATAACGACAAATATACAATATTAATACTTTAGGCCCTTCCCAATTATCTGGGTCATTTAGACCCTGCTGATTTATACATAATTATGGATGCTTATCCCTTTGTTTATAGCACAGAACTGCCCTGTAGACACAATTGTGTGCGACACACGGAGCATGGCAGAGCTGAGCTGTGTTGTATCTAAGGGGAATGAAAGTCATGGAAGGCATAAAGTCCTGAAAGATAAAGCAATGAATTTAGTAACAAAAAAAATGTAGCAGATCGTTTAAAAAAATGATAAGTTGAATTGTTCTGCAGATGGAAACAGTACAGTGGTCCAAGTGGACAGTTAGAAGTGGTGGATGTTACTTTGACACATACAACCTACCTAAACATTGTTACAGACCAAGTACACCCCTTCATGGCAGCTGTATTTCCTGATACAAGTGGCCTCTTTCAGCAGGATAATGTGTCCTGCTACACTGAAAAAATTGTTCAGGATTTGTTTGATGAACAGGACAAACAGTTCAAGGTGTCGACTTGGTCTCCAAATTCCCCAGATCTCAATCTGATCATCTGTGGGATGTGCTGGAGAAACAAGTCTGAGCCATGGAGGCCCCACCTCACAACTTACAGGACTTAAAGGATCTGCTGCTAACGTCTTGGTGGCAGATACCACAGGACACCTTCAGAGGTCTTGTAGAGTCCATGCCTGGATGGGTCACAGCTGTTTTGGCGGCACGAGGGGACCTACACAATATTAGGCAGGTGGTCCTAATTGGTGTATATATAATGTAAGAGACTGAAATGTTATGGTGTTACAATGAAGGCAGCAGAAGAAGTGAGAATTGGCGGTATGACACACCCCGTATACCCCCCACTTCTAACACTGTCTATCTATCCATCTATCTATCTATCTATCTATCTATCTATCTATCTATCTATCTAGTATGAGCAGCATGGTGGCTTAGTGGTTAGCACTTTTGCCTCACAGCCCTGTAGTCAGGAGTTCCGTATTTGCGTGGGTTTCCTCCGGGTGCTCTGGTTTCCTCCCACACTCCAAAAACATACTGGTAGGTTAATTGGCTGCTATTAAATTCACCCTAGTCTGTGTGTGTGTGTGTGTGTGTGTGTGTGTGTGTGTGTGTGTGTGTGAGTGTGTGTGTGTGTGTGTGTGTGTGTGTGTGTGTGTGTATGTTAGGGAATTTAAGCCCTATGGGACAGGGACTGATGTGAGTGCATTCTCTGTACAGCGCTGCGGAATTAGTGGCGCTATAGAAATAGATGATGATGATATATATATACTAAAATGGTGGGTGTTAGGTGCATTCCTAAAATAATTTTAATTGTATGCAGTAAGCAAAAAAAATAAAATATTATTAGACTATTTATCAAATGATAAAGAAGTGCATTGGAAATGACCCTTCAACTCTTTAGGAATCGCCCCTTCTGCCGTATATAGAGGTGGATATATTAGTTTCGGCTGGTATCAGACTTGTGCGAAGGTATTTCGGTTCCTCTGGGATCATTCTCAGGGAGGATATTACAGGTATAAAAACACCATCTGTTTGGCATTTAAAATGAACGTGATCAATATGATCTGTAGATGGAAGTAGGAGCAATATAACACCGCTCATATCTCTAATTAAAGATAATATTTCTCTTGGAACACAACCGAGAGCTAACACAAAACTCTCCTGAGCCGCCATGATCCGTCCCCTCCAGAACCTCTCCAATCTCATCTCTAATTCCCTTGATGAATGTGCTGTCATTGCTTCCTCTAAAGGAACAATCTACAGACTGATTACTTTTTGGGTACAGAAAGCATTTTCTTGTTACCGGAGATGGGAGAATTTATTTGGACACAATAAGAAAACGCTACAACTTCTGCCCTTGTGGATAATGCGGAGAACATTTCTTACTGAGAGGGGCGCAGCTCTGTCACTAGAATTATGCAGAAAGTGTGAAATTCCACCCGTAACATCAGCATGTGAGTCTGGAATAATGTAGCTACATTTACAGGTTTGTGTCTGAGAAGAGGGTTATTGAGATTTAAATAAAAAATGGTCATTTTTCTAAAATATATAGCAGTATTTGGCAGCCTGATCCACCTCAGGGGCTGCAGGAGAGGTCCTCTAACCTATAGAACGGTCACATGTCACCCTTAATCTCAGTGATACATTTAATTAAAGAAAGAGACACTGATCTGTAATAATATATCAGCCAGCATTGTAATGCAAGATAGAAGGAGCCGGGGGCTGATGGTGAAGGGCCGTTATATACATTGCAAAACTATTTTTTAGCAGCCTAGATAACAGGATTGTTAGTTGCAAACTCATTGATTAGGGGTCTTTCAATTTCAAAACTTTTTTGCAATTAAATAAAGTGCAGGCTGAAAGTCTGAATTCAGTTCTGTTTTTATTTTATGATATTTGGTTGCATTGGGGATGGGGGCAGACTGAGCTGGGTGGCCGGGGGGGCATTTGACCCCTGGGCTGGTCCCATAGTGGCCTACCTTGGCTGGGTCGCTGGGCCACATGCATTTTTTACCCTTTAAAATGTTCCTAATAGGCTGCTGAGTTGAGTCTTGCCCCCTGGGGCTAAAATTTTCCAACCCTCCCTTGATTGTGAGGTTTTGCTTTGGATCCGAGGTCTAGGGTTGGCCTTTGGGCTGATTTACAAGTGCCGAACCATGGCACTAGTCAGACCTTCCACCTTTCTAGATTTAGGCAGGAGAGTCCCCATCCTGGGGGGCTGTCCCACCATCTCAACCGTCAGGACTTTGTTCAGACTGCAGGGACTGTTCAGAGGAGATGTCCCACTGACGGCTGAGGACTGATGTCACACACACCATCGGCATTGGTCCACGTGGAAACGCAGGAGTGTTTTTAGGGGATAGAAGACGGGATGAGCGTAGCCTGGTGCTTCCTAAAAGTTATCTGAGTTATCAGTGATCCGATTGGTCAAACAGAAGTTTCTCGTCCTTTTCTAACCCCAAAACCATCGCTCCCCCTCTCTGATGCGTCCTATGTGAATGAAAGTTAAGATATTTTCTTGCACTCTTTTGAAGTTCTTGCTGATCCACTTTGATCTTTTTTCTGTTTTAATGATTTTTAGATACGTTTATATTTTAAACCGCACTTTCAACCTCCCCTGTGCTAATGAACAATAACGCTATTTGTAAAGTGCAGGGTTGCTGTGACAGTCGTACAAAGGTTACAATATGACATTATTTGCACCACCCTTCCTCCCATGTTATTTCAAGTGAACAAAAGGCATTTATAAGACCTTCAATTTTCTGTCGCTGTTATAATACTCTGCGGTGTAACCCACCCTATTTGAAAACATAATGGGATTTGTCAAATGCCAAAACATACAGTCACAATAACAATTAAGTATAATATCTCAATATTTCTCAGCTCTAATTCCATGTTATTTCAGCAAAAGAAAAGGGCAATTGCGACACAAACAATTTTCTGTCGCAAATACAATACAGGTTATTACACTGCATTGAAACTGCTCCTAACCTACTCTCTTGGTGTTTGTCTGTTGAAGAGGGAGTTTATAGAATGTCTACGTTGCTGTCACACTAGCAGTAAAGATAAAATATCTCAATTTCGGGCGCAGCGCTGACCGTGAAAAAGACGGACTTGGAAGACGAGCAATTCTGTTACGAATTCAATACAGCACATTAAACTATTTTGTGCATCTCAAAATGATGAAAACCTGTTTGATGAAAAGATAAGTTGATTGAAAATATATTATTGTAAGTTAGAACAAGGTATATGGACAATACTCTGCACTTACCACATTTTCTCAATGTCTTGGCAAAAAAATGTTTCTGACACTTATACAAATAATACACTCCAATATATGTTTCTACATACGCCTTGAGGAGAGATATTACCCTATAGTTTTTTGTACACTAATGGGGGAATTCATTTAGCCGCTAAGTGTCTCTGTCGACTTTTCCGGAGACAATTTGCGGCGGAGATTATGACAGAAATCTCCGCTCATTTCTCATAGAGTTTCGAGGAAAAATGAGCGAAGATTTCTACCGCAGTGTATGAACCAATGTGCAGCCACGATGTTCTGAGGAGCAATGCGGCTAATTGAATCCCCCCCCCCCTAAGAAATGTTTACACTGAAGAGTCTTAAAGAGGTTGAAGCAGTGATCAGACGATAGGGATGCATAGTACAGGTAGACTGTATGGAACTGGTCACATGGTACTTTTATATGGGTTTTGGTCACGTGATGGGGACTGTTGTGTTGCTATTGGTTCCTTTCCATTGATTTTACTGTGATTGGTGGGTTTCTATAGGGGGCGTGTTTTATTCACCAGATCTCATCAGAATTGGGCTTCATTTGGGAGTTGATCCAGGTGACCTCACTTTAGATGGACACATACATTCAGGGCTTATTTCAGGAACAGACGACTTACCTATTTCAGTGGTATTTTCCTACAATCTACAAGTAATGTTGGCAGGAACGTGGCTATATGCTGCAGATACGCCAACTGGCATCTTACTCTGCATCAGCCCCTAAATCTCTATAATCGAAGACCCAATTGTACCTTCAGCCAACCAGCTCTGACTGGTCCTGTCACTTGCATTGTATACATCACTCTACATCCCACTCACCTGTTCTGTCTTCTTAGGTCTTACATTCTGAATTGTGCACTAACAAGCTGTTACTATAAGAGGAGAAAGGAAAATAATGAGATATCTCTCCCCTCCAGGAGAATGACAGGAAGGAGGTTTAGGGTTTTGTGCAGGAGTCCAGCAAAGTGAGAGTTAATCTCTCTCTAATTTCACCTTACCCTTATTTCAAACAAAGACGTCCCCCCCCCCCACCCCCGTATCCTTGACAACGGATTATACGGCAGTTAAGTGCTAATAAATACGTTTCATGCGTCTTTGAAAAGAGCCCATTCTTTACAGGAGCTGAGAAACTCAACTTGAGAAGTTCTGAAATGTCATCAAGTCGTCAAGTCCTCCTTCTCTTCTCTCCAAAGAATGTTGTGTCCTGGCTCAGAGGGGAAAGAGCAATATGGCAGTGTTACATTGTGTCCCTGACACAGCCCGTGGAATCCTTGAGGTTCCTCACGACATATATTGACATGACTCTCACATGTTGTTCTCATCAGCAGGTAACTGTGTCCCAGAATCCTCCAGGTCTTGTCTTATACTGCGCCAACGCCTACTCCCGCTCTTCAGCCTTTAAATTATATGCCATGTGGATGGCGATTTCAGATTGCTCTGTGCCCTACCGCCCTTATAATCTTCCTCTGACAAATATAAAACGGACAAAAAAATTTGTGAGAGCGGTGGGAAATAATTAAGCGGTGCAGAGGAGTCATTACATCAGGGACAGGTTTGGTTTTGAGGATTTACTTATCTGCCAACATGGGGAACAAGTGTCCTGGCTCTGTGGCCAGCAGGGAGTGCGATGCCACCGGAAAACACCGGTCAGAGCTGAGGATTGAAGAATGTATCACCAAGATTGTAAGAGATACTGATAACCAGGCGGCACAATCACTCGCCATGTTCAAGAAGGATCAGGAACGGCTCTTGGCTTTGATGCTATCAGCCTGGCACCATAATCAAGTTCCTATTCAACACGACATCCAGGGCCATTTTTTCCATTGGGCACGATGGGCAGCTGCCCGGGGGCCCCACGGGCAAGGGGGCCCCATAGGCACGGCTCTTAATGAGAATAATAATCCTGCAAAAGAAAAAAACCTGCAAAAAAAAACTTCAAGGGTCACTGAGCAAGTACATTTATCTATCTCTATCTCTCTATATCTATATCTGTATCTGTATCTGTATATATCTATATATCTATATCTATATCTAGGGGCCCCGGTGCACTGCTTTGCCCGGGGGCCCATAATGTTGTTAAGATGGCCCTGATGACAACAAGCCTGCACAAGAAAACGAAGAAGGTTTGGTTAATATAAATGTTGAAGGACGGTCATGGCTGCCACTATTATAATTTCTACGATGACTAAATTATCTTCTGTGTCTCCGCCCTACATTATCTCTCCAACCGTTCCACCCCGCTGATAGCCGTGCAGAGATGTCCGACGCCAATGGAGGCTTTATTACTGGTGACTGATAATGTTTCTGTCTTGCAGTAGCCACACCCACATCCCCCAACACTAGCTACATTGTTATTCCGAGAATATATGTATCAAGTGTTCCCTTCACCTCTTAGATTGTAAGCTCATGTGGTCAGGGCTGTATTTACCTTCTGTTTCATGTCATTGGATGTAGTTTATTTCTTTCACTGTACAGCGCTATATAATATGCTGCCACTTTAAAGATAAAGGATGATAATTACAACCACTGGAGAATGAAAAAAACTTTTGACTAAACTCTTTGGTGAGTAACGTGGCTGTGAGAGACTACACACTTTACTGTGCAACAAAGACTCTATGATTAATTACAGACAAATACAATATACATTCATCTCACAAAGTAATGAGGATTGCCACCTTAATGATCAATTTTACTAAATAACTTCTCGCACAAATAATAGTAACCAACAATGTACATTCTGATGCATTCTCTGTATATACTGTGCCCCAGCATTAACACATAGCCAGGATCAGAGGCGGAACTAGCGAGCTTTGGCCCCCGGAGCAGGGAGGTGGGGAGGAGGGAACCCAGGCCCCAGACCATCTGCATTTGCCATGCAGCGGGCGGGCCCCATTATATCCATGGGCCCCGGTGCACCGCGCCTACCACTCCAATGGTAGTTCCGACACTGGTCAGGATCTCATCCAATCACCTTCCGCGTAGCGCTGCTTTCTAGCACTGAAGATTTATCACAGTAGCTGTGATTGGATGGCGTAACAAAGGCTAAATACTTCCCCTCACACCCAATATTATTATTGGTAAAGGAAGCTATTTAGTAGACAACCCCTTTAAATAAAGACACACATAAGATACCTACTACATTAACAACCCCAGAAATCCTCTTTTCTATAAAATGCATTTTTAAATTATCTGCTTATTAGACACCAAACTTTGCTGTTTCATGGACGTGTGATAATGATGTGTACACATTAGTAAAGGCACAAATAGAAACATTTTCTCCCAGGGACAGAAAATATTGATCTATACATATTTAGCCTCCAGAACCTCAAGGTCCTTTTTTATCTTTGCAGAATGTGTTTTTTTTTACATTAGCCAGATAATTCATTTACTAAACTCGTTTAAGATCTGCAGAACAGGACCATGGGCCTGATTCATTAAGGATCTTAACTTAAGAAACAAAACCATGTTCCAATGCAAGGGGTGCAAATTAGTATTCTGTTTTGCACAGAAGTTAAATACTGACTGTTTTTTCATGTAGCACACAAATATCAACTTTAAATTTCAGTATACAAATAAGCTATCAAGTATTTGTGTGCTACATGAAAAAACAGTCAGTATTTAACTTATGTGCAAAACAGAATACTAATTTGCACCCCTTGCATTGTAACATGGTTTTGTCCAGGAGACTGAAATAAGAAGTTTCTTAAGTTAAGATTCTTAATGAATCAGGCCCCATGTTCCTACAACCATCAACCCGTTCATTACGCATTGCACAGAATTCCATAATTAGCCGGATGTCTGTACCCTGTTTCATATAAAAGGTGCGTTTGGCACCAAAGTTGTCCATACGTTATTTTGGAGCTTGACAGGTCGCTGCCTCTCACAACATCAAAACACACATCTCCTGCAAAACTCTGTGCTGCTTTGATCATTATTATTAAATGTTTATTGGATTAATAGGGCGGTACAATTATCAGTAGGAAAGACAAAGGGGGGATTCAAGTGTCTCCCGAACGTCTGTGAGATACTTTTTCGGAGGAGATTTCAGTCTCCACTAATTTTTCCTCACGCCCCATAAAATGTGGACCAGTAGAAAGGGAGAGACAGTAAGGAGAGTCCGACTTACAATCTAGTTATTGTGAAAATTTCAGTGATCGGATTGGCTACAGGTTGTCCTAAATACTGAGGACATTGGGATGAGCGGTAGAGAAAGATCATAAACAAAGCGCTACTCAGACCCGAAAATTAGCCTCAACATTAACACCTTATACTGACAATATAAACCAACATTTACTAATATTTATTTACTCCTATGACACGCAGACGTATTCCCGCACTAAGTCAATGACAGGTAATCACACAACTGGACAACGACCATCACTCAGTGATTAAACGTCTGCAGATTCACATTGGAGATGTACGCTGTATGAGCGGCTAAGAGCACATGAAAAATGATAGTGAAAATAAAACGTGATGGCTGCGTAGAACTCATCAGACCTCCTGAAAATCACAGATTGAATGTGACTAGGCTGTAATATTTGTCTATGAATCAATACTTGTATTACCACCTGCTGTCAAGACCAACCAGCAGGTGGGTGGGGGGAATGTGTATCAATAATTAAGTAAATAAATAATAAATAAGTAATATAAAATTAGTTATAAATAGATAATTAAACAATGAATAGGTCAAATGACAGTAAATCACCTTATTTGTTTATTATTATTATTTATTCAAAATGCAATAAAAAGTATCTCTTTATATTTTATCATTTAACATAATAAATCAACATTGTTGAAATCATAATAACTTGAAGGTATAGGGCAGACTCTTCACAGAAATGCAGTTTCTTTGCTCAAAAGTTAAAAAGTCTTGAGAGATTAATTTAAATTTTACGGCATATCTGCTATATTGGTTTAGCAAATTTGCATAACGTCAGTTCTAGGGGAAGCAGAAATCTAGCAATAGCCAATGACAGGAGGAAGCTCTCGTCTCGCCCTACCGACAGACGCACACGTGTAAATTCAATGTCACGTACCAGCGCAGATGAGCTGCGTCTGAGTGTTTGATATTGACAATAAACGAGAGTTCCTAATAGGAGATTACTGTCTGACGTGCTTATTTACTAGAGACCTTTGAGATTGACTAGTTGGAACCTTACACAATTATATATTATAAAAAATTTTATAATAAAAAGATCTGCCCCACATCAAATTCTTGCTAAATGTAGTTGCGATTTACTCAATTCTAGTCATCGTCCACAGGATTCTCCGTTCCTTCTCCTCTCATCCTGTCTCTACTGTTAAAATGGGAAATTTCAGCCTCAATTATGCGCCTGTCATTTACATAATCATAGACCTGTCAATCACTCCTGATGAACGGTGACTGTAGGGAAATGCTTAACATGAAAGTCTCTATGTGTGATCGATGGTCCTTGGATCTGAAAGCTGGAGGTAAGAGGAGGAACAGTATTTGGGAAGCTATAATGAAGCCTTTTGGGAAAACACACAACTGGGGACCCAACGCCATAATTTAGGGGTCTATTTATTAAAGGGAGATAAGCCTTAAATCCTGCAAAAACTCTATTTTTTGAAGGATTGAAAGCTTCTTCCTATTTACTAAAGCCTCTGGCCGGTAAAGACTATTGACGGTGGATAGCTACCGCCGGGGGGGGCCTCCTGCAAAACCTCTTTACCAAACACAGAGGAGGTACAAGTACAAACTGTCATCCAATCACTCAGCAGTGAAAGTTTCTTAAAAAATTGCCCAATAAAATAATTTTTATTGCTGCGATAAACAGGGATAGAAAATCTTGTTATCAGAAGGGTCTTAATAATGCAGTGATGGACAACCTGATACACTTCGGGAGGGCGCATGGTGTGGCCCTCTAATTTTCAAGAGGGCCGCACGTGACCCTTAATTTCAGTAATAAAATAAAACATTATATTTAATTGAAGAGAGAGACCCAGATCTGTAATAACATATCAGCATTTTAAACAAGTGTTACACACTATAATAAACAGATCTGACGATAAAGCGGGACGGAGCTGGGGGCCGCAGGGGGCCACGGGGGAGGCTCGGAATACCACTTGTTTCCCTTCACTACCGAATGTTATAAGTGCTTAACACCAGACCCTGGCCTAATACCCAGTAGGCCCTAGTGAAATTCTTATATAGGGTCAGCTATATATATTTACCTATTAAACCTGCCTATGGCGAGTTGTATAGAATAGAAGTCAGTTAGAGCAGCACAGTGGCTCAGTGGTTAGCACTTCTGCCTCACAGCACTGGGGTCATGAGTTCAATTCCTGACCATGGCCTTATCTGTGTGGAGTTTGTATGTTCTCCCTGTGTTTCCATGGGTTTCCTCCGGGTGCTCCGGTTTCCTCCCACACTCCAAAAACATACTGGTAGGTTAATTGGCCCTAGTCTCTCTCTCTCTCTCTCTCTCTCTCTCTCTCTCTGTGTTAGAGAATTTAGGCTGTAAGCTCCATTGGGGCAGGGACTGATGTGAGTGAGTTCTCTGTACAGCGCTGTGGAATTAGTGGCGCTATATAAATAAATGATGATGTAGAAGTTGCCTTGAAAGTGTTAGTAAGTTAACTCCATATTCTATTAAGCAAAAAATGATTGTGGCTTTCATCTCCAGTTTAGGGATTTAAATGGGAGCTTCTCTACATCACTGGTAATTTTGGGCTGCAGACTTTCTTGGAGGGGAGGCCAATGAAAGCAGACAACAGATTCATTTAGAACTTCAAGAAAAGGGGGTATAGAATGTTCACATGAAGCTATAGCATTTCTGAAACTAAACCCTGCTTATTTATAATCTACTGCTAGATCAATTAACCACAGAAACAACCCATCATGTGATACACAGAGCTCAACTATATAACACCAAACGGATCAGCATCAAGTGGAAAAGAAGAACAGAGCCTGCAGTCCCTACAAAGGACTGCTATCCCTCTGTGTGTAGCAGTAGTGTTGTGAAGGTGTCAGATTGTTACTGACGACCATTGTTTTCTTACTAATGGATACATAAAAACATTTTTGCAGACTGTCAGTAAATTCACCACTGACAATCGTGACTATAACACCATGTTTTATATATATGCAGCACCAAATGCTCCAAGTCCTATAGAGGTTCCTAGACAATATAATTACTCAGTAGTATTTGTAGTGGCATTAAAATATTTCATAATCTGTCTGCAGCGTCTGTGATCTTCACCGAAATAAACGTCTGTCAGGCGGTTTTATTGTGCTTAGATTAGTTAATATTAGTATTTATTAATATAGTGCCCAGATATTCTGCAGTTCTGTACAAGAGGGGGGATAAGTGAATCTTACAATAAATAAATACCGGAATATACGTTTGTCCAGAATGTGAGAGCCGAGGTCAATGCTCAGCAGAGTTTATAATCTAACAGAGGTGCGGGGAATGACATGTGAGATACAACCCTGGTACAGTGGATGCATACTGTATGTATTCACAGAGATTAGGGTTGTCAAGTGCTGAAGAATCAATAAAGCTGTCCCCGGGCCCCTGGGAAAAGACTAACAGTGTATCTCTGGTCTACAGACTCATTAACATGTAGCAGCACTAATTGACAAGGACAATAACCTCTCCTGTATGACAGGGAGCCACACTAACGAGAAAAGGCTGAACATTGCTATGACCAACTGTTACATATGTACTATACGGCCACCAGAGGGCGCTGTACTTCACGTCAACTAAATGGCATAAACAAAGTGTTATATAGTAACAATCTTCTACAGGTTATATGGCTGAGACGGTTATATAAACCTAATATGTAACAGTTTGCTGACTGTGTGCACCGCTTGCATTCTAGTACATGCACGACTTTGTCATTTGTCCCTAACACATGATTATATATCTCTGTATCTTCTGTCTCTGTGTACTGCACTATACTGTGTGTTTCTTGTGTGATTCTCAGTGAGTAATGTCTTCCTGTGTATAATGCTCTGTGCTTCCATATCCCCTGTGTATACTGCTCTGTGATTCCCTATCCCCTGTGTATACTGCTCTGTGATTCCATATCCCCTGTGTATACTGCTCTGTGATTCCATATCCCCTGTGTATACTGCTCTGTGATTCCATATCCCCTGTGTATACTGCTCTGTGATTCCATATCCCCTGTGTATACCACTCTGTGATTCCATATCCCCTGTGTATACTGCTCTGTGATTCCCTATCCCCTCTGCATACTGCTCTGTGAGTCTATATCCCCTGTGTTTAGTGCTCTGTGCTTCCATATCCCCTGTGTATACTGCTCTGTGATTCCATATTCCCTGTGTTTACTGCTCTGTGATTCCCTATTCCCTGTGTATACTGCTCTGTGATTCCATATCCCCTGTGTATACTGCTCTGTGATTCCATATCCCCTGTGTATACTGCTCTGTGATTCCCTATCCCCTGTGTATACTGCTCTGTGATTCCCTATCCCCTCTGTATACTGCTCTGTGATTCTATATCCCCTGTGTTTAGTGCTCTGTGATTCCATATCCCCTGTGTATACTGCTCTATGATTCCATATCCCCTGTGTATACTGTTCTGTGATTCCCTATCCCCTCTGTATACTGCTCTGTGATTCTATATCCCCTGTGTTTACTGCTCTGTGATTCCATATCCCCTGTGTATACTGCTCTGTGATTCCATATTCCCTGTGTTTACTGCTCTGTGATTCCCTATTCCCTGTGTATACTGCTCTGTGATTCCATATCCCCTGTGTATACTGCTCTGTGATTCCATATCCCCTGTGTATACTGCTCTGTGATTCCATATTCCCTGTGTTTACTGCTCTCTGATTCCCTATTCCCTGTGTATACTGCTCTGTGATTCCATATCCCCTGTGTATACTGCTCTGGGATTCCTTATCCCCTGTGTATACTGCTCTGTGATTCCATATCCCCTGTGTATACTGCTCAGTCATTCTATATCCCCTGTGTATACTGCTCAGTGATTCCATATCCCCTGTGTATACTGCTCTGTGATTCCCTATCCACTGTGTGTGCAACTCTGTGATTCAATTTATC
Source organism: Mixophyes fleayi (assembly GCF_038048845.1). Lineage (NCBI taxonomy): Eukaryota > Metazoa > Chordata > Amphibia > Anura > Limnodynastidae > Mixophyes > Mixophyes fleayi. The sequence goes on from NC_134409.1 coordinate 136,878,196, forward strand.
TTGTGTGTACAGCCTATAGGTCATTGGTACGTCCTCATCTAGATCCTGTGTTCAGTTCTGGAGGCCATATCTCTAGAAGGATATACATACATTACAGACTATACAAAGAAGGGCAACTAAAATGGTGCATGGCCTACAGCTCAAAACTTACCCGGAAAGACTAAAAGATCTTAATATGTATAGTTTGGAGCAGAGAAGGGAACAGGGGGACATGATAGAAACTTTCATATATATCAAGGGTTATAACAAGGTGCAGGAGGGGAACATTCTACAAAGGAAGAGAAGTATTAGAACACGAGGACATGTACTGACACTGGGGGGGAAGAGAAGTATTAGAACACGAGGACATGTACTGACACTGGGGGGAAGAGAAGTATTAGAACACGAGGACATGTACTGACACTGGAGGGGAAGAGAAGTATTAGAACACGAGGACATGTACTGACACTGGGGGGAAGAGAAGTATTAGAACACGAGGACATGTACTGACACTGGGGGGAAGAGAAGTATTAGAACACGAGGACATGTACTGACACTGGGGGGAAGAGAAGTATTAGAACACGAGGACATGTACTGACACTGGGGGGGGGGGAGAGAAGTATTAGAACACGATGACATGTACTGACACTGGGGGGAAGAGAAGTATTAGAACACGAGGACATGTACTGACACTGGGGGGAAGAGAAGTATTAGAACACGAGGACATGCACTGACACTGGGGGAAGAGAAGTATTAGGACACGAGGACATGTACTGACACTGGGGGAAGAGAAGTATTAGGACACGAGGACATGTACTGACACTGGGGGGAAGAGAAGTATTAGAACATGAGGACATGTACTGACACTGGGGGGGAAGAGAAGTATTAGAACACGAGGACATGCACTGACACTGGGGGGAAGAGAAGTATTAGAACATGAGGACATGCACTGACACTGGGGGGAAGAGAAGTATTAGAACACCAGGACATGTACTGACACTGGGGGGAAGAGAAGTATTAGAACATGAGGACATGTACTGACACTGGGGGAAGAGAAGTATTAGAACATGAGGACATGTACTGACACTGGGGGAAGAGAAGTATTAGCACACCAGGACATGTACTGACACTCGGGGGAAGAGAAGTATTAGCACACCAGGACATGTACTGACACTGGGGGGAAGAGAAGTATTAGAACATGAGGACATGTACTGACACTGGGGGAAGAGAAGTATTAGAACACGAGGACATGTACTGACACTGGGGGAAGAGAAGTATTAGAACACGAGGACATGTACTGACACTGGGGGGGAAGAGAACTATTAGAACACAAGGACATGTACTGACACTGGGGGGAAGAGAAGTATTAGAACACGAGGACATGCACTGACACTGGGGGGAAGAGAAGTATTAGAACACGAGGACATGTACTGACACTGGGGGGAAGAGAAGTATTAGAACACGAGGACATGTACTGACACTGGGGGAAGAGAAGTATTAGAACACGAGGACATGTACTGACACTGGGGGGAAGAGAAGTATTAGAACACGAGGACATGCACTGACACTGGGGGGGAAGAGAAGTATTAGAACACGAGGACATGTACTGACACTGGGGGGAAGAGAAGTATTAGAACACGAGGACATGTACTGACACTGGGGGGAAGAGAAGTATTAGAACACGAGGACATGTACTGACACTGGGGGGAAGAGAAGTATTAGAACACGAGGACATGCACTGACACTGGGGGGGAAGAGAAGTATTAGAACACGAGGACATGCACTGACACTGGGGGGAAGAGAAGTATTAGAACACGAGGACATGTACTGACACTGGGGGGAAGAGAAGTATTAGAACACGAGGACATGTACTGACACTGGGGGGAAGAGAAGTATTAGAACACGAGGACATGTACTGACACTGGGGGGAAGAGAAGTATTAGAACACGAGGACATGTACTGACACTGAGGGGAAGAGAAGTATTAAAACACAAGGACATGTACTGACACTGGGGGGAAGAGAAGTATTAGAACACGAGGACATGTACTGACACTGGGGGGAAGAGAAGTATTAGAACACGAGGACATGTACTGACACTGGGGGAAGGAGGTTCAGACAGAATGTGAGGAAAACTACTTCACAGAAAGGGTAGTGGATAAGTGGAATAGCCTCCAACAGAGGTGGTAGAGGCTAATACAGTAGAGCAGTTTAAACATGCTTGGGATAGACATAAGGAAATCCTTAAATAGAAATAAGAATTAAATAGGGTTGAAGGCTATCATAGGTTAAACAATGGGCAGACTAGATGGGCCATGCGGTTCTTATCCATCGTCAAATTCTATGTTTCTATGTTTATCCTCTGTCTAAAGAGCAGAAACTGATTGGTCACCTACTGTATACAGAATAGAATGTTGAAGACTTGATCCCTGGTTCGTCAGCAGAATTCTGCTGAATAATTCACAGGAGCTGCTTCTATCTGACAGTCAAAACGCTGGTGCCGCTGTCTGTGTGATAGGGACATTAGTTGATGAATGGCTTTTCATTTCATTCACCTGTATCCTTCTCTGAAAAACTTAATTAAAACTAAAAGCAGAAAAGGCTACTGCTGCTTTGCAGTCTGCGGGTGCCTAATTAGCCAGCTCTCCGTAGTGATCTCACAGCGTGACAATTCCTGCGCTAATATGTCTAATTAATATTCACGCAAGCCTTCCGGTTCTACAGAGGTCCATTAGACCCCCCCACGTGCACCATTCTAAAGGCCGCACCTAGTTATGTATCATGGAGGGACAGAGTAACTCAAAATATAGGGAATTTATGTATAATCACAAATTAATTCTGATCTCATCGCTTCAGTGCTTGGTAGCTTCCAATATACATTTAATATACAGTAGGGAGTGTATTACCCCATATATAATTCAGCACAATCACCCACAATCTAATATTCATCACTGAAAACTATTGGTTACTGTTATCAGACACTTCAAGTTCTAAACAGCTCCCTGCAGTTTGCTTCAGTAGGTATTACTGCTGGGAGAATGACTCTAAGCACACCCCTCAGACCAGAGCGTTTTATTCTGTGCTGAAAAAAGTCCTAAAACTTAAATATTTGGAATTTTTAGCTGGTAATTACTAGAGATGAGCGGGCTCGGATATCTGAAATCCGAGCCCACCCGAATGTTGCCGATCCGAGCCGGATCCGAGACAGATCCGGGTATTCCCGCCAATTGCAAAACTGAAACCGAGGCTCTGAGTCATAATCCCGCACTCGGATCCTATAAATTCCCCGCTAGTCGCCGCCATCTTCACTCGGGCATTGATCAGGGTAGAGGGAGGTTGTGTTAGGTGGTCCTCTGTCCTGCTATATCTTGTGCTGTGCTGTGCTGTGCTGTGCTGTTCAGTTCTGTGATGTGCTGTGTTCTGCTCAGTACAGTGGTGCTGTGTCCTGTGCTCTGTCCTTCTGAGTTCAGTGGTGCTGCTGGGTCCTGTGCTGTGTCCTGTTCAGTCCAGTGGTGCTGTGTCCTGTGCTCTGTCCTTCTAAGGGCATTGTTATTTCCCCATTATTCCCAAATTATAAAAAATTACAAAAAAAGTTTTTTTTAAAAAAAAAAAAATATCCCAAAACAATCCTGCAGTATAAGTCCATTGGTACTGCTATATTACAAAGTTCACTGATTCAGCAGTATAAGTCCAGTGGTACTGCTATTACAAAGTTCACTGATTCAGCAGTATAAGTCCAGTGGTACTGATATATTACAAAGTTCACTGATTCAGCAGTATAAGTCCAGTGGTACTACTATATTACAAAGTTCACTGATTCAGCAGTATAAGTCCAGTGGTACTCTCCTGTGCCGCATATAATTTTTAAAGACTTTGCCGAGTGTGTGTGGCTTAGGGGTACGCTCTCTTGTGCTACATATAATGGAAAACAAAAATTTGGAGGATAAAGTAGGGAACGATCAAGACCCACTTCCTCCTAATGCTGAAGCTGCTGCCACTAGTCATGACATAGACGATGAAATGCCATCAACGTCGTCTGGCAAGCCCGATGCCCAATCTCCTAGTACAGGGCATGTAAAATCCAAAAAGCCCAAGTTCTCAAAAAGTAGCAAAAAGAGAAACTTAAAATCATCTGAGGAGGAACGTAAAGTTGGCAATATGCCATTTACGACACGTAGTGGCAAGGAACGGCTTAGGCCCTGGCCCGTGTTCATTACTAGTGGTCCAGCTTCACCCAAGGATCTAAGCCCTCCTCCTCCCCCCCCCCCACAAAAAATTTAAGAGAGTTATGCTGTCAGCAACAACAACAAAACAGCAAAGAACTCTCAAATCCCCAAGGCGAGTCCAAAGGTGTTGGTGGTTGTGAAGCCTGACTTTCCCATCACTGTACGGGAAGAGGTGACTCCATCCAGCATATGCAGCACGCCCTCTGCATATGCTGGAAGGATCACCCACAGTCCAGTTACAGATTTGGCTAATGAAGGTGTGAATGTTGTACACCGGGAGGAGGATATTGATGTAGCTGGCGCTAAGGATGTTGATGATTATGATGCAGACAGATACCAAATTGCCTTTCTCAATTTCTATTTATATTCTAGATTATATAACGGCTGAATAGTTTTCTATTTTACTCCTAGTGGAGAGGGGATCTGATGCAGACAGATACCAAACTGCCTTTGTCCATTTCTTTGTATATTTGAATTTCTAGTTCTACAGTCTATGCAGGCTGCTTTTTTATATTCAACTACAAATGTAGGGTGGGGGGCATAGATAGCCACCAAAGTAATGTGATCCATTTAATTTCACTTTCTAGCTCCACAGTCTGTGCAGCCTGCTTTTTTTTATCTTCAAAGTATTTACAAGCCTTGCAATCTAAATTAACTAGAGGTAGTGACGTGCTAGAACTCCACCCTCTATATGCTGCAGAGGATGGAGGAGCATCAAAAGGCCATTCAAGCCTACACAGCCACCTACGACATAGGAAAAGGAGTGGGGATGCGCCTGAGTCAAGCGCACTGGAGAATGATTTCCGTGTTGTGCAAGGTTCTGCAGCCATTTGAACTTGCCACACGAGAAGTCAGTTCCGACACTGCCAGCTTGAGTCAGGTGATTCCCCTGATCAGGCTTTTGCAGAAGCAGCTGGAGAAAGTGAGGGAGGAGCTGGTACACCATTGCGATTCCACCAAGCATGTAGCTCTTGTGGATGAAGCCCTTCGTACACTTTGCCAAGATCCGAGGGTGGTCAGTCTTTTAAAGTCAGAGGAATACATTCTGGCCACCGTTCTCGATCCTCGGTTTAAAGAGTATGTTGTGTCTCTGTTTCCGGCGGACACAAGTCTACAGCGGTGCAAAGACCTGCTGGTCAGGAGATTGTCCTCTGAAGAGGACCGTGACATTCCAACAGCTCCACTCTCATTTTCATCACTGTTTGTGCAGTTCCAAAAAAGAGGAACTGCCATTTCTATTGCTACCTTCTTTCTTTCTGTATTTCCTGTGTCCTGTGGTCTGTTCTGCTAAGGGCATTGTTATTTCCAAGTTATCCAAAAGTTTTAAAAAAATAAATTTATTTTTATAAAAAAAAATTATAAAAAATTAATTAAAAAAAAATAAATAAAAATTTTTCCAAAATTAATTGGAAAAAAATATTACAAAATTTTAAAAAATCTAGCTTGTACTGCTATTTTAAAGTCTAACTACGATCATTCACTGTTGCTGTACAGTCCAGTGGTACTCTCCTGTGCCGCAGATAATTTGTAAAAGCTTTGCCGAGTGTGTGTAGTTATGTATCACAGGTTTTAAGAAGAGGCACAACACTGACAACCTGTTAGAGAAACTGAGGGAAATAATCTCTCTGTGGCTCACCCCACTTTCCTGGGGATTCGAATAACTGCCATTTCTATTACTACCTTCTTTCTTTCTATATTTAAAACAAAAAAACCTGTCATTTCTATTACGCCCTTAACTGCTATGTTGGTTTAAGACGTCCATCCGGTGTCCGCCATCTGTTCCCTGGAATTCAGACCAGTTGAGGGTTTTTTTATTATATTGTGGGGACCACTCCACTACGCAGTCCAGATACTTGTTTGGTGGAATTGAGACTAGTTGAGGGTTTTTTTTCATTATATTGTGGCCCCGGTATCAAATTCGGTACCGGGGCCACTCCACTACGCAGTCCAGATACTTGTTTGGTGGAATTGAGACCAGTTGAGGGGTTTTTTATTATATTGTGGGGACCACTCCACTACGCAGTCCAGATACTTTTTTGGTGGAATTCAGACCAGTTGAGGGTGATATATTGTGGCCCCGGTACCAAATTGTGTATAGCAACCAATCAGATTCTAGCTGTCATTTTGTAGCATGTACTATATAAATGATAACTACAATCTGATTGGTTGCTATAGGCAACATCTCCACTTTTTCAAGCCCGCAGTTTAGTAAATATACCCCTAAATATTTATTTTTCATTGAACTGTAGACCAAGTATATAGTTTTTTTTTTAACATACTGCACCCGGTAATTGTTCACCTTTCTGCTATAGTAAATATATTCTTTTTCACCAGACCATGAATGAGACATATATATTTATTCATTGCACTGGGCACTATGTATATACATATAGATTTCACTCTTCACTCAAACTGCCTGCGATATACGGTGGTTTGAAAACCCCTAAACCGCTTGTGGTTCAGGGCAACTTATTCAGCACAGGCAACTGTGGGGTTCAATTAGTTAATCAAAAACAGGGTGTTTTTTAATAATATTTTACTTACCTGTCCTTACCCGTCTGTGCAGAACACTTGTAAAGCGGTACGGAATTTGCTGGTGCTATATAAATAAATGTTGATGATGATTATGATGATGCAGACTTTGCTAGTAATCCGTAATACCCGCTAGGGCCCTAATCCTTGCGCTCTGATTGGTGAATCGGTATTAGAAGTTTGTGTTCTATTACCCTGTCTCAAGAAATCTGGTTGCAGGAAAAAATCTTGAGACCGGGAGACAGGGGATCAAATATAGGAAGACCATTCAGTCCTGCTACCTGCATCTTTTCATATAACCCACCTGTTTAGTATTAACAAAGATATGTCTCCTCTCAACACGCAGACGGTTTTCGGGGATCCGTTTAGCTTGAAGACAGATTCAAAGCAGCAAAATATTCTATACTGTAGTATAAATTGATATATAACCACTGCTGGCATAGTAAATGATTGTACCATTCTATTGCTGTACATACCCCTTTAAGATGTCAATCTGACATTTGAACATTTACAATAGAAGTGAATACATAAAATCCAAGTATGCAAAAGCTAAAATAACCCTTCTCTGCACAATACAGTATGTACTTCTATACTCTGCTGCCTGTTTAAAGGAGAGCAAAATCTAATTATAAAGAGAGCATATGTTTTGTGAATACTACTTAAGACTTTGACTCTTGTGTCTGTTTTATACTAAGCAGTAATTAGATCATAAACTGCTCCGGGAAAGGAATTCATCTCAGACGTTTGTTTATCCCTCTGTCCTGTGTCAATGTACTAATAATGGTCTTACTGGACCACTCCTTGATCAGCGATAAGACCCCGGTTTTGTTTGTTTGTGCATCAGACTGTTACAGCCTTACGGGATCTGTTTTATGAATCCAGGGATGGTCTATGTTCTGTTTTCCTCTCTGCCTAACTTGTACCCAATAAAGTCTTCTGGTGTTCTCCGAGGACATGGCATTTCTGTATCAGTGACACCGTGTCAGTGTATTAAACCAACCAGCCGTAATACACCTCCGTTATAATCCTATCCTCCAGCGATCGGAGAGAGAGGAAAGGGTGCTGGTCATCTTATCTGCAGTCTTTTATCTTTCCTTCCTCCTCTCGCTTTCTCTGTAAATGGAGACTGACAGCAGACTAGATGTATAATTGAGTTCAATCCCCTTTAGGCTGCTGCATAATTCTCTTATTGATCCACAGGATGGAAAATAAAATCAGTTCTGGAACAGAACAAATAGATCCAAATATTTCTACCTGACCCCATGCGTGGACCGCGGAGGAGGTGACCGCTGATTGGACAAGACGTGAGTCCGCATATGTATGCGGCAGAGTTCTTTACGTCACACGTAGCGTACCGTGACCCCTGTGCATTTCATATCAGTCCCACCTTTTCCAAGCAGTCCTGGCAAATCTCATCCTGCCCAGATACCCCTTACACCGGCCCAAATACTGTAACAACCTGCCCATATGTTTCACTTATTCACAATGGGCCTATTTTGCGCTAAAAAAGATGCCCGTAGAAATAGCGCAATTATGGCCATATGCTGAGATCAGGCTCACATCAGACATACACACACACGCCTACACATGTACACAACTAGGTCATAAGCACAAGAAAAAAGGGGTTAACATTTGTTCTGATATAGAAAAACACATTCGCTATAATTTTAATACAGCAAATATAATATACCTTATCGCGTGCAAATGGAAGTAGCAAAAAAATATGTTTTAAATACTCCCAAAAAATCCTATAATATTTTCCCAATCAATATGACTATTAACATCTCATACCAACCACTGAATTATTTACACCTAGCCAAAAAGCTCTGCATTTCCTCAGTCATAGTTTGGCTCCAAATATATCTTCTTTTACTTCATACATAGCTCAGACAGGTAAATACATCTCCGATGCAACCGCACGATAACTGAGCGGAGAAACGCGTAAGACAAGTAGTGGACATTGAAAGAACTAAGGGGCCTATTTAATAAGTTCATAATCCCCCGACAATTGACCACTACAAGTTTAAGCTCGACCTCTATTTATAACCAGTGGTTCGCAGCAGATATTGGAGATTTTCAGAACTTGCGACCGATGGGTAATGCCATCTGAAGCTGGCATTAGCCATGGAAGTCTATGGGGAGAGCATTGTCATAGAGGGATTTTCGGATCCCTCACCGCGTTTTACTGGTTCTCCGCTCCGGTCACTATCGCGAAAGGTGACCACTTTGCAATAGTGACCACAGAGGAGATAGGTGTTGGCCAGGACAGCCGTTTATCGTGACTGCTCTCCCTGCAGTACACTTTTAATGGTCACCATCTTTCATTCCTTATCATTCCTTACCCTTTGTGCCAACTCACACATGGTTAGCGCAGACGCACTTCTCCATGTCCAAGGTGACAAAGGGCTAGATTTACTAAACTGCGGGTTTGAAAAAGTGGAGATGTTGCCTATAGCAACCAATCAGATTCTAGTTATCATTTATTTACTGCATTATACAAAATGACAGCTAGAATCTGTTTGGTTGCTATAGGCAACATCTCTACTTTTTCAAACCCGCAGTATAGTAAATATACCCCAAAGACTTTAATTGAACTGCTATTAAGCTGCCGCTAGGAGGAGACTTGATATACGGGACCCATCTATGTGGCTGAAATATAATGTTTGCCATGAAATTTGCTGGATCTTAATATCGGGGCTGCCTCCTTACAGTGGATTGACAAGTGACAGCACACACCTCCGGTTTAAGGGACTTTACAATCAGTTCCACAGACTCTTAGGGGGGTGCAGTATTTTGTCACATCCAAATGATTATTTGTTTGTCCTTCCGATAACTGGTAATGCTGTTCCACATGACAGCTGTACAAAGTTTTGAGCAAATGATTTCTGAACTGTGCACAACCGGATTTCAGTTCATTATTAGTTCATTGGAATAAGGTGACTTTGTTAGACTTTAGTTTTGTCTGTATTGTTTTAATTGCACTATTTTTAGTTATACGATATAAGAATATCTAGGATTTGTGCTTATATTAATGCATTTATTATAATTGATATTATTACTGTCTGTTACACTTTGGATGGTCAGTTAAGGTCTGTTGGGGGGGTCTATGCAATCCTCTTTTTTTCTTTTCTTTTATTCGGATTATTGAGCAGTAATCTGTAATCAGGAGCAGCCACTGTCCCCATATAGTTCTCATTGTATTTATATCTATGCTCAGTTACAATAAATATTTGGGACTTAGATTATTATTAACTGTTAGAACCTGAGATTAAGATATTAATACTTTTCAAGGGTCTAATTGAAATCCCTGTGGGATTATGAGTTTTTCTAGGTATTAAGTACAGCAGCCCCAAAATTTCAATTGGCCAGAGATGAGGGAGACTAAAAGTTATTTCTAAAAATAAGACTTATTCTTGTGTTCATAGATATACAACTCAGTACACAGACACCCACACTCACCCTGGCACAAAGACACACACACATCGGCACAAAGACACACACACATTGTCACACAGACGCACACACATCGGCACAAAAACACACACACACACATTGTCGCACAGACACCCACACTCACCCTGGCACACAGACACACAGACATCGGCACAAAGACACACACACATTGTCACACAGACACCCACACTCACCCTGGCACACAGACACATAGACACACACACATGGGCACAAAGACACACACACATTGTCACACAGACACCCACACTCAACTTGACACACACACCCACGCAGACAATGTCACACAGACACCCACACGCAGCCTGCACACATCTCAGGAAACAGAACAGAAAGAGAGGACTGAAAGAAAAGAATTTGTTGATGAATTTAATAATTTTCTTCAGTCTGGATCATTTTGAAGTGAATGAGGCTATTACCCCATCACTGGAAAAGAAGTATTATTTTCTGGGAGGGGGACAGTAGATATAATATACCATAGCGCTCAGTTGAAAAGTTAAAATAATATCAAATTGCATCTATAAGTAATCTTTAATTGCCTATCACACATATGTGGATGTGGAACCGACGGTATCAACGGCAAAAACACCGATGTCCTCGGACAAGAGAGATTTTTCGTCCTTTGATAAATCAGCCCCTTGATGTTATCCTACAGGACCCCCTTAGTAATATCATAGTACCCACTACTGATATAATTTGCTGTGCTCTAATGTGCTCTCATAGTGTAGTCGGCTCTCTTACATACATGTACTGGACCTCTCTCACAAAGTGCGCTGGGCGATCGGTCCAAGTGGCTTTGGGTTAGCAGCAGTACTTGGCGCAACTGAATGATCGCGAATGCGCTATACTTTCGGGAGAAGGTTAACGCCTAGTGCGCAGTGAGGACTTAAAACCTAAAGAGGGTCACTGTCTAAAAGTGTAACCGCCCCATTAGGAGCTACCGGATACCCCTCTCAACCGGCCTTTCATAAATTATTATTATTATTATTATTATTAATTTTTATTTATAGGGCGCTACTAAGTGTCTGTAGCGCCGTACAGGGACAAACGAAATTACAATACGAGGAGAGACAGCACAGTACAGTAAACAATAAGCACAATAACTCTGAGAGCTCAAAGCACAGCTAGGGGTGGGGGAGGGGAGAGGGGAAGGTCTGCATACGACGGAGCCCAAGAAGGAAGGCACGGATGACAGGGAGAGCCCCAGGGGGGAGAGGAGGAAATGAGAGGGCACAGGGGGGGAAGAGAGTCCAAGAGGAGGAGGGAAAGGTAGCTGGAGAGCAGAGTTAAAAGTGGTGAAGACAGGAGGAGAGGGTGACCCTGCTTAAAGGAGCGTACAATCTAAGGGGTGGGGTAGGCAGACAAAGAGACACAGGGGAGAGAAGGAGGAACGAAGGATAAGGATAAGGGAAGGGGAATGAAGGGGAAGAGGCATAAGAAAGGTAGGTAATTAAGTGGGAGACTGGAAGGCTTTAAGAAAAAGGTGGGTTTATAAAGCCCGTTTGAAACTCGACAGATTAGGGGAAGTTCTGATGGAGGGAGGGAGCTTGTTCCAGTGGAGGGGGGCAGCGCGGGCGAAGTCTTGGATACGTGCGTGGGAGGAGGTGATCAGGGGGGAAGAGAGGCGACGGTCATTGGCAGATCGGAGATGGCGGGATGGAGCATTAATAGAGCATAAATAAAAACTTTTTGTTTTTCCTTCTAAATCACTGCTCGGTGTAGCCTCGTTCATAGCTTAACTTATTGATTAGAGCGAGAGGACATCCAGGATGTGATCGTTATATGAGTCACTCTTTCTTATCTTTTTTCTTTAGAAAGTTTATGTATTGTCAGCAAGTTATATATGTGTCACAAATGCAATATACCATTATGGACAGGGGAGGGCTGGCAAATTTTAGCCTGGGGGGCACGACTCGACTCAAAAGCCTACTAGGAACATATTAGGTGGGAAAAAATTGCAGGTGGTTCAGACACCCAGCCCAAGGTAACCCACTACGGGACCGGCCTGGGGGGGTAGATGCCCCCCCAGCCCAGCCTGATCGTGAAACATGACATAACAAAGCGGAAGAGAGCATGCTCAGAAGGGGCTCTGACTCTCCTCTTTAGAGTGCAAAGTGGGGGGAGAGGGGGACTAGAGAGGCTGAAGCGACATCGTCATGCCACTACTCAAATTTTACTATGGGGACGGGGACAGACTGTTCTACCCCTGGTACCTACTTCCTTACTCTGTCCAACTGCTCCCATTGGTCAGTGAAAACATTGTCTTCTCCACAAATACCATCATCTTGCTGCTTACGTACACTTTTGCCGCACTTGTGCAAATCGAGACGCACAGCACAACCAAAGAGGGTTTTGCGTTGCACGTCTCCCGCTTTGCAGTTTGTACATGAAGCCCACAATAGAAGTATTTTGTTTTCTGTTTCTGTTTCTGATTTACATTATAACTCCTGTCAGGTGTGTGATCCTAATTATTTCACCTTTACAGAACATGCATTCATGGTAGCCTGGAGTTTGGCTACAATCGTTGGCACACCTTGTATATTTGGATAGCAGACTGAGCATTTAAATCTTCACAAGCACAATACTATACAATACTTTGCTAATACAGCCATTTGTCTGCACTCGGATGTGGGTCCGTGGCACCATCTGCATTTCTCTTGTCTAAGACACGGCCCTTCTCTCATTAATCCTTCTCTCTGTGACTTTTGCTTAGGATAATTCAGGGGAAACGTAATCTGAAAGAATTACTTTGTGCTGCTGACATTCTGAGTCTTGAAATGTCAGCTGTGATTAATTCACTGCCACAGTGTCCCTCGCCACGGGACCCGGGCATCTCGCTGTAGCTGCTCAGACAGAAAGTTTCAAATGCCAAATGACCCCGTAGAGCATGGCTGACTGTAGATAGTAAGTTCTCCTGCCCAGTCCCAAATTGTTACAGCAGACGATTTCTCCTGCTTTTGCAAGGAAGAATATTTAAACATGTTTTGTCCATGTTGAAATGTAGATCCTTAGATTTTCTTGAATAAAAACCTAGTTCAATGTCCTCAGAAAATAATTGATTCGTTTTACCTGAGCGTGTAGCGTTTTCTGTCAATTTTTTTCCACCAGACAGTCTTATCATTAATATCTACAGTAAGTGTGGACTTGCACCACAGGAAACAGTATTGTAGGCTAGGTACACACAAGAGCGTTTTCGTCCAATAATCAGGAAAATCATCCAACATACGACCGTTCGGTCGGAAGTCAGGTTAGTGTGTATAGTGACACAATGGTCGAAAGGCATTCTAAAGTGTTGATTGTCGACTCATTTGGTTGGTCGTACTGTTTAATATTTTCTGACCAATCACCGACCGATCATGTAGTGTGTATACACTCATGCTCACGATCTCCATAGAGGTTACAGAGTCGGGCTCTTCTCAGCCGATGCTAGCGATGAATGTCCCGGTGAATAAATGTAGAGAGCGCTGTAGAAGGAATAATTCATTTGTTTGTTCTGAGACAGAATGTTTCATTTCAGAGTCACAGAAGCTAATGAGATTCGTTAGCTTCTGTGACATGTGCATACTATAACACGTGTGACATGTTGATAGGACAAGTGGATAACTATAACAATGCGGTTTTACTCAGTGTGACAATGTGACAGTAGGGAATGAATGAATATTGTGCTGTCATTCTCTGAAGACTAGAGGACCAGATGAAGGACCAGATGAAGAGCACAGATATGAAGGTATATCAGTGTCAGTGTGTATTGATGAATCGCCAGACTGATCGGTACTTCAGTCGTAGGTACAATCGTTTGAGATAACAGGTCGGTTGGAAAATTCTTCAGTGTGTAACTAGCCTAAGGGGGGGATAGTAGTAGGGATGGCCAGAGGGGATTAGAGAGGTTTAAACTAAGGGAATCCAGGAGTGTAGAGTAGAATTGTTTATCAGACTTACCTGTGATGGAAGCTCCATGTTATAGACAATATACTGGGATCTACATATGAACAAGGATTTTTCTGCCACTGGGAAATATTTAATTCACACTATTATTGTTTTGTTTATATTTCTTTATTGCTGATTTTCTGACTTTATCTTTTATCTGTATTTCACTATATCCTATATAATCCGTTCCTTTTCTTCTAGCCTGTATTGTTAAGCTTTTTGCGTTAATTTAATTTAATCATGTAATTTCCCCTGTCCATTTGTTTCAGAGGTTATTAAGCCTTTCGGTTTTTCCTTTGACAATTTATTGCGTCTTTTATCGGCCTCTTCCGCTACCCGAATACCGCGAGGTCCATGGCTGAGTTTTGAATTAATGTTGAATATCTGTCGCAGTTTATCACAACGTTTCCTTCCTCTCCTGATAACTTTCCCACATATATTTTGTTAATTTCCTAAACGGCCGTTTTGGGATTTTAATTCTCTCCAAACAAATCTCATGTGTTTATTTCAAGGAAAAGGGGTGGGGGGGGGGGGAAGGGGGGTTAGTAAGAAAGGGGGGCATCAGCCATTAGGTAATCTATAAATAATGGACATATTAAGCACATGGAAGATAAACACACAAAGACTGACATACCGCCATGTATTTCTTTAGTGCATTTGCCAGCAACACTCTTACCAGTTCTTGTAACCAGATCCAGCACCGCGATGTATGACATAGATGTTACTATGCATGTGGTGCAGCCATAACCAGAGGTAAAACTTCTCTCCTGCAGATTTCGGTGGTGTTTTACCCTGGCCGATCAGAGACAGTGGTTAGACTCAAAGGGTTTAACATCTTGTGGTTTTGGGGTGCGACTGTTCTGTGCTAAGGGGAGGCGAATTTTAGAGCAAACATGGAATGGGGTTATATAGAAAGGATGTTGATTCAGCGCTCCCTATGCAAATAGATCTGTGTAAACTGCAGCCATACGGGACCGGAGGGGGAAATGGAGAAGGGAGGGGGAAGGATGAAGGGTAGCTCAGCCCTTAGACACAGTATTTTTGATGATGATGGGTCCCTGGGCGCATGGACAATGTAGTTATGTATAAAACAATTTATTGTAACATATATTGTATAGGTTATACAGTGCTGTACATAGATACATACATAAAATAGCGACAGTATATGACCTATTTGGTGGTAGATAACTACCAGCCCCTTACATGTAGCATCAATAGGTAACAGCTTGTAAAAGCAATATTAAACAGATACACATATATTGGATGTATAACAGCTGGTGGTATAAAGGGCTTTCCGTGTGTACAACAACACTGAGTAATAGCCAAATCGACAAAGACTAGTATTGGTTACAAATATTGTCCAAATGCGGATTCCATAAGTTCATTCCTCCTGAGTGAGGATATGTAACAGATAGGGTGCAGATACTGAATAATCCCCAAATAGGAATGATTTGGTTCAAAAACAAAGTCCTGGTTTGAGAGTGTTAGTAAGAGCCAGACAGTTCATTCCTCCTGAGTGAGATTATGTAACAGATATAAAGTGCAGACGCTGAAAAATCCCCAAATAGGTTTGATTTAGTTCAAAAACCAAGTCCTGGTTTGAGAGTGTTAGTAAGAGCCAGACAGGTCCATCGGATGAGCCCAGTTATGGAGGCTGGTTTAGAGACTTACCCTTAGTGAGGCAGATCGCGGATCACATAGTTGTGGATAGTCCTAACCCGAACGCGCTCCCTTGTGCTTTGGGCCCGTTGCCGTGGAGATGTTTGTCCCGTCCTGTTGCCTGGCGGAAGTGTCCGTCTCAGATAGTGAGTTATTGCGCATGCGCATGTGCCTGTGATGCCGCCGCTCGTAGCGGTGGGTTTGAATGTAGGTGTTCTCAGCAATACCTACAGAGAGCAGTGCTGTATTGTGTTCTGTGGTTTCAATCCAACGCGTTTCACCTTGGGGCTTCCTCAGGGATTGTGAAAGGGGGCCCATTAGTTAATCTCTTATAGGCACCCTTGTTCCGGGTAGGTTCCTGATAGGTCACATTTGCTGTCATGTGTCCTATTTCTGATGGACAGATGTCTTATCCAATGGGAGTAGTCGTGATGAATAAGTTTGTTTCTCCCTCATTTTTTTATATATCAGCTGTTTATTATTGTTCCTTACACCTTTTGTGTTGCTGCTTATATAGCTAAGTTAGCATTGGTGGACTGGTAGTATACCATAACTGGACATTAACACATAAAGTGTGTCCATGCCGGACTTTATCTTGCAAAGGTTATAGTCTTGTTGGTAGTGTTCTCAGATAGGTTGCAAGACCTGCATTTTCCTTCATCTGATTCCATTATATGGAGTTCAAAGTCTTTTTATAGTAGTGTAATGTCCAATGTTTAATAGACATCCCCTAAAAGCCCTGGAGGGCAATAGTCCTTGTTACTGGTTACATAGTGGCAAAAAATGCTTACATTTGCAACAGATCCCTGTTGCCATAATATTACATTAGTCACAGGTATATATATTTATGGTCATAGGGGTCACCCCTACATTCACAACTGGTAGTGATGGTTGAGCTGGTTGTGCAGCAATGTGGTGGCCCCTATTCATAGTGGGTATTGCCAATATATTTGAACAATGGATTTAAACAAGAGGGTTGTGTTAGATATTTGGATATCCCACACTAACCACCGCTTAGGGGTTATGATGATAATTGCGCAGGATTGGGTAATAATTGTTTCCCATATGTGGTTTTGCAGGATTAGGTAGTGTATAATTACCATATGTAGTAGTGACATTGGTTGGCGGGTGGTTACATGAAAACAGGGTTTTTGCAGATTATACAGAGGGATCTCAAAGGAATTGACCTAGTTCGAAGTCAATATTAAGTCCTTCCGGTGCAAGGGTTTTCATAAAGTAGATGTGTTTGGACTCTTCTCTCGATAGAAAGAAAGCACAAAAGGTTTTTTTCACTGCACCAGATGTGCAGCGTGCAAAGTCAGCACCAGTAGACACACTAAACCTTCTACCCTGTATACCTCCACAACCACGGGAGAAACACACCCCATAAGGGAGAAAATTACATGTGACACCACAGGGGTTATTTACCTTCTACAATGCCCCTGTGGGTTACAGTACATTGGGAGAACCATTAGAAAACTCCACGTCAGGATCTCCGAGCATCATAGAAACATCAGAAAGGGCTTTGACAAACATAGTGTCTCTGACCACTTTGCAAAACACCATTCCAAAGACCCATCAAAATTGCAATTTATGGGTATTAAGAAAGTCATCAAACCTTGGAGAGGGGGTGACTATGTCAAATCCATATCGAGAGAAGAGTCCAAACACATCTACTTTATGAAAACCCTTGCACCGGAAGGACTTAATATTGACTTCGAACTAGGTCAATTCCTTTGAGATCCCTCTGTATAATCTGCAAAAACCCTGTTTTCATGTAACCACCCGCCAACCAATGTCACTACTACATATGGTAATTATACACTACCTAATCCTGCAAAACCACATATGGGAAACAATTATTACCCAATCCTGCGCAATTATCATCATAACCCCTAAGCGGTGGTTAGTGTGGGATATCCAAATATCTAACACAACCCTCTTGTTTAAATCCATTGTTCAAATATATTGGCAATACCCACTATGAATAGGGGCCACCACATTGCTGCACAACCAGCTCAACCATCACTACCAGTTGTGAATGTAGGGGTGACCCCTATGACCATAAATATATATACCTGTGACTAATGTAATATTATGGCAACAGGGATCTGTTGCAAATGTAAGCATTTTTTGCCACTATGTAACCAGTAACAAGGACTATTGCCCTCCAGGGCTTTTAGGGGATGTCTATTAAACATTGGACATTACACTACTATAAAAAGACTTTGAACTCCATATAATGGAATCAGATGAAGGAAAATGCAGGTCTTGCAACCTATCTGAGAACACTACCAACAAGACTATAACCTTTGCAAGATAAAGTCCGGCATGGACACACTTTATGTGTTAATGTCCAGTTATGGTATACTACCAGTCCACCAATGCTAACTTAGCTATATAAGCAGCAACACAAAAGGTGTAAGGAACAATAATAAACAGCTGATATATAAAAAAATGAGGGAGAAACAAACTTATTCATCACGACTACTCCCATTGGATAAGACATCTGTCCATCAGAAATAGGACACATGACAGCAAATGTGACCTATCAGGAACCTACCCGGAACAAGGGTGCCTATAAGAGATTAACTAATGGGCCCCCTTTCACAATCCCTGAGGAAGCCCCAAGGTGAAACGCGTTGGATTGAAACCACAGAACACAATACAGCACTGCTCTCTGTAGGTATTGCTGAGAACACCTACATTCAAACCCACCGCTACGAGCGGCGGCATCACAGGCACATGCGCATGCGCAATAACTCACTATCTGAGACGGACACTTCCGCCAGGCAACAGGACGGGACAAACATCTCCACGGCAACGGGCCCAAAGCACAAGGGAGCGCGTTCGGGTTAGGACTATCCACAACTATGTGATCCGCGATCTGCCTCACTAAGGGTAAGTCTCTAAACCAGCCTCCATAACTGGGCTCATCCGATGGACCTGTCTGGCTCTTACTAACACTCTCAAACCAGGACTTGGTTTTTGAACTAAATCAAACCTATTTGGGGATTTTTCAGCGTCTGCACTTTATATCTGTTACATAATCTCACTCAGGAGGAATGAACTGTCTGGCTCTTACTAACACTCTCAAACCAGGACTTTGTTTTTGAACCAAATCATTCCTATTTGGGGATTATTCAGTATCTGCACCCTATCTGTTACATATCCTCACTCAGGAGGAATGAACTTATGGAATCCGCATTTGGACAATATTTGTAACCAATACTAGTCTTTGTCGATTTGGCTATTACTCACCAATGGAATGGGGTTAAGTCACAAGGGAAGCCTACTTAGGGAGAATTAGGAATTGGATGAGCTCTTTGGGGGTTCGGATGGGTTTTCTCAGGAAGACGCTGTCACGGCCCGGCAGATGTTAGGGGAGCTGAACTTTCAATCTATTTCGCACTCAAGGCATAGGGGTATGTTTTCTAACATTAGGAATTCATTAAGAGAGTGGGAGACGTGGGAGACGTGATAGACAGGTAAACCAGAGGGCAGTGTGTAAGATAGGTGGAGACAGAAGTAATCAATAAGTGTGGCTTTCTCCTTGTGTTATACATTATCTGATGAGGATCTGCAACTAGCGAGGACTGGAAGAGGGGCTGAAGGCAAAGATGGACGTAGAGGCAGCTTTTAATTTGCCTCCTGTCCATCCAGGGGGTCATCTGATGAGTTTATTTAAGGCACAAATTGTATTTTGTGCAAAGTATGTCCCTGGGGTAAGACATGACATCAGTGACGCCTTGTCTCTGCTACCGCAGCACCAAATCTGGAGCCTGATGCCAGACACAGCGAGAGGGGGAGAGGACTCTCAGCCAAACCTTTGGGAGATCACCTGAGAGGTATAGAGTTGTAGTTCCGATGCTCTGTTGATGAATACGGGTCTAGGTGCGCTCTGCTCTAACAGACAATACACTGCAGGATACGTCCAATACTTATGTGGAATATAAAGTCACGCATAGAAAAAAAAAAATCAATTAATGTCACCTGTTATAGTTATTAATGAGAAACATTACAAAATAATAAAGAAAAGTACTCTCCATAAAATACATTTATTAGGATGTTATTAATGTCTACTGTGCATAAAATACAATGTTACAGTTGCTCCTGATTACAAACACATGTTCTAGCTGTATACACAGCTGTCATCACTAGTAATCAGCACTTACACCCGACCTGTAGCTGGTGCAGGTGATACAACTGAAAAACACGTAGCGGAGAGATGCCCAAAGCTTGAATCGGACGCTGCTGATTGCCCCCGAGCTTGGCGCACCCTCACTGTACATTGACTACGTGCATAGGACCCTTCCCAACCCCGATCCAACCCTGAAATTGTAGTCTGTAGTGGGGTCCTTTATGCTCATAGATGAATTGGACGTTGCTGCACGCTCTGGCGTATGGTTTGTTTCTGGCCATTCGCAGAATGATTTCATGCAAAATACGACACGTATTAGCATTTACATTCCTTAATGAATGAGGCCCTTTGCATATATTTTAATAGTAATATCTGACATTCATCACACAGTAAGGTATTGCCAGGTTTGTATCTAACTTAGTTATAACTTAATATCACTTAACTTAAATATTTGTCTCACTAACTGCCCCAAGTTTGTGGAGGCCCCAAAGGTCTCTCATTAACCACTACCACAAACTGCCCCCAGCCACGATTTGTCTGTTGGAGAGGTGACTACACCAAAATCATCATTATCATTCCACATATCACTCCACAACTCCACATATCACTGGTCACCTTCCCTGTCCTATAGTCCTTGACATGTACAAATCCCACCACAGAACAGAATGATCTGACACCATATTTTCAAAGCTCTAAAGGTACCAATGTAGAAATATATGATAATCAGATACCAAAGGCTTTTACAGTCAGATAAATAGAGGACTCCAGTTGTGGCTGGACTCTCTGCACTGATGGTTAAACAGAGGTTTACTGAGTTTGCTGGGACTTGCAGTTCAGAAACATGGCCCCTTTCCTGATACAATGTTACTGACTTTAAGAAAGTCTTTTGCATACATTATACTCAATGCCATCAATCAGCCCGGAGCAACATGCAAGGTACTAGCAGAATTCTGTCTCGAGAAACATAACACAGGACTTCAACATCTCTGCTAGTAGAGCACATGGGTACTAGTCCAGTGACCCAGCACAGTATCTTTAGGAGGTAAGACTATTCTAAATGTCACCAAGCATGTACAATATCTTAAGTACTAAAATCATACCTGTCCACAGATTCAAACCTGGGACTCTACCATCACTGGCGGTGTCTTGCTGGGCCAGCTCATGTACTTTTCTTAATGTTACAAACCAGCCTTGTGCAACATTCATAGTAGTAAGAGAAAACACATGTAGGGATTCAAGTAACAAGCTTCACCATCACAGCCAAAAGAGGCCCTGGCATCTAGACATCTCCATCATAGGCAGGTGAGTACTGGGCTTCTAGACATCTCCATCATAGCCAGGTGAGTACTGGGCTTCTAGACATCTCCATCATAGCCAGGTGAGTACTGGGCTTCTAGACATCTCCATCATAGCCAGGTGAGTACTGGGCTTCTAGACATCTCCATCATAGCCAGGTGAGTACTGGGCTTCTAGACATCTCCATCATAGGCAGGTGAGTACTGGGCTTCTAGACATCTCCATCATAGCCAGGTGAGTACTGGGCTTCTAGACATCTTCATCATAGGCAGGTGAGTACTGGGCTTCTAGACATCTCCATCATAGGCAGGTGAGTACTGGGCTTCTAGACATCTCCATCATAGCCAGGTGAGTACTGGGCTTCTAGACATCTCCATCATAGCCAGGTGAGTACTGGGCTTCTAGACAACTAAGCTAGTTTTTGCCATCAGTGTTTCTGGATATTTTTCTTAACCAGCCTGGTGCAACATTCAGATGCCTAAAAATGAAACCAGCCCTAGGATTCTAACCAAGAACACTTCCATTGCTGTCAGCAGAGCACCAAGCTACTAGTCCATGAAACCTGCTTGTTTGTTATGTTAGTTCCACCAGACATTTCTCAATGCCATCACTGAGCCGAGCTTCTCAATGTCATCAGAGACTAGTGCAACATCCAAGATACTAAATGGAAGTTTACCTGAAAAACCAAACCAGAGACTCTACTACAGTCTGTGTATTCAAACCTGGACAGAGTTATCTTACTGCTTTCTGCTGCTCAGCTAGTAGCTCTCCAATCCCCAGCAGAGATATGGCTGTCTCAGGCACAGTTCACTGGGTTGAATATGGAGAATAAGGGTGCCCTAATTATATGGGATTAGCCAGTACAATGAGAGACAAGTTGAACACCTTGAACTCTGTCCTGTTCCTCAAACATTTAATGAACATTTTTTGCAGTGTGGCAGGGCGCATTATCCTGCTGAAAGAGGCCACTGCTATCAGGAAATACCGTTGTCATGAAGGGGTGTACTTGGTCTGCAACAATGTTTAGGTAGGTGGTACGTGTCAAAGTAACATCCACGTGAATGCCAGGACCCAAGGTTTCCCAGCAGAACATTGCTTGCGTCAGCTTGCCTTCTTCCCATAGTGCATCCTGGTGCCATCTCCCTAGGTAAATGATGGCCATTCACATGATGTAAAAGAAAACGTGATTCACTGGACCAGGCCACCTTCTCCATTGCTCCATGGTCCAGTTCTGGCGCTCACGTGCTCATTATAGGTGCTTTCAGCAGTGGACAGGGGTCACTATGGACACTCTGACCGGTCTGGAGCTACGCAGCCCCATACGCAGCAAGCTGCGATGCTCTCTGTGTTCTGACACCTTTATATCATAGCCAGCACTAAACTTTTCAGCACTAAGTTAGATAGTTTCTTCTTTGTTTGCTTTTTTTGGTTTAAAACTGAAGGAGGGAAGAAATGGAAGGTTTGGGGAGACTGGGTTCAGATACAGTATGAAACAACATTTCAAAAGCTATTCTAACAAAATATATTTTAAGCATATAATGGCATTGCCTGAAATAGCTGTAAAACACCAGGGAATATGTGAATATATAATATACATGTGTGAATGGCCCAGGTGTATTAGCATAGGGATCCGTTCCTTTTCTTACAACAAAATTACCAACTTTTTCCATGGAGATTATACCCTGGTGCCACTGACAGGTAACTGTGTTTGACTATTTGTATTTTGAAGTCTGCTGAGATGTATAAACACTTGAAGAAAGAATAGTTATATATAACAAATCTTATATATTCCCCTTTAGGCATTTGAGGTGTTAGGAGATATGAAAATGACCCACAGCTGATAATCACATTCTCTCACATTGACTGCACAGTTTGTATTAATGAAAATCATATTTTGATCTCTGTATTGGGTAAAGGTCTCATGGCTGCTCTCTGTATTGTGGGATGGGGACAAAGTTGCCCTTTGTATTGTGTGTCAGTCACAAGTGTGCTATGTGTTGTATGGTGGTCACAAAGGTGCTCTGTATTGAGTGGAGGTCACAAGGATGCTATGTATTGTATGGTGGTCACAAGGGTGCTCTGTATTGAGTGGTGGTCACAAGGGTGCTATGTATTGTGTGGTGGTCACAAAAGTGCTCTGTATTGAGTGGTGGTCACAAGGGTGCTATGTATTGTGTGGTGGTCACAAAGGTGCTCTGTATTGAGTGGAGGTCACAAGGATGCTATGTATTGTATGGTGGTCACAAGGGTGCTCTGTATTGAGTGGTGGTCACAAGGGTGCTATGTATTGTGTGGTGGTCACAAAGGTGCTCTGTATTGAGTGGAGGTCACAAGGATGCTATGTATTGTGTGACGGTGACAAAGTTGCTTTTTATTGTGTGACACAGTTACAAGAGTGCTATGTATTGTGTGGCGGTCACAAGGATGCTATGTATTGGACTTACCGGAAGAGTCCCTGGGGGAAGCCTGGCTGGACTTACCGGAAGAGTCCCTGGGGGAAGCCTGGCTGGACTTACCGGAAAAGACAGTGACGAGAATTAGGAGTTGGAAATGCAGAAGATTCTGATCTTTCATTCTCCCAAATCTGCGTCACATTATTTTAGAATATGCGCAGTTGCCCGGAGTTTTGTGCAGACCGAGTATTGACTTGGGGATATGGTCTGTTATAATAACTATCTGGATTTTAGCGTTCTGCAAAAAATACAAAATAAAACAAAAAACTGTTAACGTAACAATTTTATTGCACTGTGATGGGTTCACCTAAATGGCATTGGAGCGATCTCTTCAGCTTCTCTTATTGATGTGAAACGGCTTAAAAATGTCACCTGTTTTGTACTTATTTTATATATCTCTAAATTTTTGTCTGTAGCTGTTTTATCCGAATGTAACAACATAAGCTAATTTTGAAGTTTGTTTATTTAGTCCGGGGGTGAGCCCGCGGCGAGGAATTAATGCTGCAGCCGGCAGGCCTCCTCTTCTCAATCTCCCCCCTGTCTCCGTTCAGCTATATTTTTAGAAAATGTCCAGAGCTGGGTAATATTTGGCTTCATTCCTGGCTCTCTCGCAGGTGCAGAACCTATAATTACCAGCACAAATATTTGAGTCTTGCTGCACTAGCCCAGGAATAAGAGCTGGATATTAGAAAATGAGTAATATTTAGAGAAACACAAAAGTAAATACCAGCACTGCTGTTTCACGTCTGTCAATACGAAATAACCCATTAGATACAGTGGAGAAGTGAATTCCCAATACAAACCATTATGTTATTATGTGTTTCTATATCACACATTACTCTGTAGAATAATACACAATCTCTATTAGTTATATAGTACCTGAATGGAAAATGACACCAGAATTGATGTCTTCTAGATAGGATGGTTTACCGATACCATTGTGAGGTGTGTAAAGAGATTTAAGCTGATGCTTAGTGACAAGTTTCTAATAACTACTGCTCCACAGGAATAGAGGCTTCTGGGAAAGTTCAAAAGGAAGGTTCAAGTCTCTAGGTGGACAAATGTCAAGAGTTAGTTGGATCGTCTCCCAAGTAGAGAGTCAAATCACGGCAAAATTTCACAAGAAGCGAATTTCTCAGCAGAGATGCGAATTTCCAGCCATGCAATCTCTGAACTCCACTTTTGCAATTCTGTTCTGTATTTGTCAATTCATTCTGTTGTGCAGTGTGCAAAATTTAGCGGAATGAGATCAATGTTTCTTGTAGCAGTTTTACAAATTGTACTCATCTGTATTGCTAAATAACTGTGCAGACTGGCAGATTCACATACATGGATATGGACAGCGATATCACAGCAAGTTTGAACGGCAACAACTGACATTTGACATGCTTTGCAATTTAAGCATTTTGTTCTCTACCAGCAAAACTTTGACCTTTGAGTAAGTGCCGTGAAACATGGATTTGCTGTTTATGGCTGAAGTGGAAGGAAATATGCCATTAAACTTAACTTTTTAAGCTGTATTTTACCTTTCTGTTTCACCAGGTTGCTTGGCATTGAATCTGGAAGACACATGAATTTTTCTTGGATCTTAGATGTGTGTATAAAGTAAATCTACACTGATCCCATTGAACATGATGCATGTTTTAATATTTATGAATTGCATATAATAATAATAATAATAATAATAATACTAACAATAACACTAAAAAACAATAATAATAATAGTAATAATAGATAGTCAAATCATCATGCATATCATTGAGTAGCTGCGCTGCCCAAGAGGATTGTTACATTTTTATTATTTATATTAATATTAATATTATTATTTATATAGTGCCGGCATATGCTGTAGCGCTGTACAATAGGAGTAGGTATTCAACTGTCCCTGCTAGTTGATACAAACCAAATGTTGCCATTGCAACAAAAATTATATCTATGTTCATGTTCTTTTTAAACCTTGTTTTGCTTTCTTCTGGATCTACACAGCTAGAAATGATAATAAATTGAAATGAATGGACATTTGTAACACTGTTGTAGTACTATATAATGCTCTCTGACACTAGGAGCCTGAATGTGGCAAAAGAGGTAATTTTTATTCTCCGTGATTAAAAAAATCCTTTTCTGCCGCAGTTTATTAAAGCGACACCACTGGGGCAGACGAGCGATAGTGGCCAGTAGGGGGTTAACTGACTGGTTCGCCGAGCAGACGTGCGCAGGATGAGCCATCTTGGTCATTTTGTCCTTCAGTTCGAAGAGTTAAAAAAATATAAAATAGCATTATTTTAAAAAAAAGTAAAAAAATATTACATTGTCTTTTAATTAACAACCTTAGGGCATTCAAAAATTCTTTATTCAAATAATAACGCATTTATAAAAATAATTTTATTCTGTTATCGCCGCACAGAACACGTACTGCGGCGAAAGTGGGTGAATCTTGTGGACAGCGCAGGTTATCGTTGGCGATAGAAGTGTTAGTGGCAATAAGTCATTGCTCCCTTTGATGAAGTGCTCCTATCATCATCATCATCATTTATTTATATAGCGCCACTAATTCCGCAGCGCTGTACAGAGAACTCACTCACATCAGTCCCTGCCCCATTGGAGCTTACAGTCTAAATTCCCTAACATACACACACACAGACAGACAGACAGACAGACAGAGAGAGGCACACACAGACTAGGGTCAATTTGTTAGCAGCCAATTAACCTACCAGTATGTTTTTTGGAGTGTGGGAGGAAACCGGAGCACCCGGAGGAAACCCACGCAAACACGGGGAGAACATACAAACTCCTCACAGATAAGGCAATGGTTGGGAATTGAACTCATGACCCCAGTGCTGTGAGGCAGAAGTGCTAACCACTACGCCACCGTAAGTCATTGCTCCCTTTGATGAAGTGCTCCTATAGGCTGTAATATGAAACCTTCCAGCTTAATAGATTCATCTGTGAAATCCACGTGTTATGTCTCTCTCATATACGTTGCACAGTCTTACAAACTGCTCTATCTATGTAAAATAACCATTTCCTGCTGCCAATTCCTTCCAAACGTTGAGCTCTGTCTTTTCTTAATTACAAAAGATGCTTAAATCCCCGTGAAATTCAACACGCGACATTTCATTGTGACCTGCAACAACAAAGGGATTGCTCCCGACGTGCCCCTCATTAGTAGAACTAAACAAATCCCATTATATCTGCATGAACAACATCAGCTAAGCCAGGTTTTATGTAGCTGGTACCCCTGCCAGCGCCTTTCTCAGCGACTTGTACCCAGTCTCCTCCTCTGCCAGTCACATCGCTCCTGCCAAACCCCATCTACTGTTAGACCTGCTTGCCCATCACCCCGGCAAGTCATTATCATGCATGCCAGTTATTTTGTCACTTACCAGTGTATATCCCCCCCCCCCCCCTCCTTCCCCTTCTGCCCGCCAGCCCCTCTCTCAGTAGGTTAGATAACAGGAACCTCTCTTCTTACACAAGACCGTTCCCTCATCACCTGCCAGGAAGATAATCCTAGATTTAAAATGTTGTGCACAGTCGTTCGTCGCTGAATCGTTCTCCCAGGGCTACTACCCAGCATGCACTGCAGCCTACAAGAGACGAGAGCTCCTGGTAAGATCCGAGACATGTTTAAAAAGCAAATCTACGCTCATCCCATTGAACATAATGCATGTCTCAATTCTTAAGGGCCTGATGCTGAGCTGGACCAAAGCCAGTTTGTGTAGCGTCAACAGCACAAATGTGCACTGTGCACATCCACACACAGAACGCACACATATGTATCACTGCATCTGACGCTTGTGTCTCCGTACGACTTCCCCCCTACAAGAAAACAGCCCTCTGGTGGGGGATAATAAAATTTAAATGATTAAATCAGTATTATTTTTGGTGGTGCACTACAGATCTCAGCAAGCCCTAGTACGCCTGAAGAGTTTGGGTATGCTGGTACTTCTAGAACAATAAGAGTTAGCATCCAGGGCTGCTGGGACCTGTAAAAATAATCCATTACAATAAACACTGGGCCTGATTTATTAAGGAACGTAAAGCAAAACAAATGAGTAACTTTGCACCTGGGCAAAACCATGTTGCATTGGAGGGAGAGATAAATATATAATATGATGGCAGATTTATAGTTGGGGTAGGACATGTCCTAGATCAACTTTACATTTCAGTGTAAAAATAAAGCTATCAAATATTTGTGTGTTACATGACAAAGCAGCCAGTATTTATCTTATGTGCAAAATAATAAACTAATATGCACCCCTTGCATTGTGACATGGTTTGTCCCAGAGAAACCTTAATCCTTTTTCTTTTCCTTTCTTTCCTTTATGAATCCGGCCCATAGTGTAAAAAGTCCTTTATTATATATAAAAAAAAAAAAAACTGCCCCGCACACCCTCATTCACAATCTTTGTTCTCACCTAAATCCTTAGATGGGATCCTCTCTTTCTTGCAGCTTCTAAATCCGTTTGGAAAAACAAAACAAACACCATACAGGATGCGATGACAAGCGCCACGAGGAGCCGCAATGCTAATGACGGATCCGCTGTCTGTCAGACTCTAATTAATAAAGGGCAGATTGGCTCTGATTGGTCAGAGAGCGAGAAAGCTGCTCCGTATTGGTTAGTAGCAGTTTGACCTCACATGGGCTCTCACCAATAATCGCCAATGAGCTACACTGGATGCCAGGCCAGGCTCTGCTTGAAAAGGGAGAGCTGTGTGCACCTAACAGTAGTGCACGTAGCATTGCCCATGTATATTATGGGGATAGGAAGAGTTGGAGAGCAGCCAAGCACTGTCTAATATTATAGCTTCGCCCCCATGCATGCTGGTCCCGCCCACTGGTGGCGTGGTGTGGAAACCCCCCTCTACAAATACTGCGTTTGCCCCTGTCTACTGTACTTAAATAAGTATATTGGTTCAAGATTACATGATCCTTCTTCTGGCTTCCAGCACCTGTCACTCAGCGCTATCTTACCACCCATCCCGAAGCTCGTCACACTGCAACATCATCGCTATCGTTTGGGTCCTGCCAACGTGGCGCAATCTGTCACATCCACCTCACTTCAGGTAGAGAGGAGAATTAAACCTTTAGTCTAAATGACATGTGCATCCCCAGTGTTTATAATAGCAATACTGCATGCAATCTTTTGGAATGTATTAGTTTTTTGTGTTTTGTTTTCATGGGTTTTGATTGGATGAAAGGAGGAAATGTTGGAAACAGACCTCGATCAGCAAATTTTGAATGAACAACGTTTATGAGTAAGATTGTTCTCCATTGTCTGACTGTTAAACTGTTAAGAATAAAAACAATAAAATGACTGATTCACCAAATAACTGAAGTATTCTCTTGTCACAATAATACTAATTGGATTATAATTGTTTGTTGTAGTTTTTTTATTTGTTTTTCATTGTTGGGGGTGGGGGGGGAGGGTGTATATTCTTACTGTCTTATTGTCTAACAACTTCCCCCCAACCTTAGAATTGTTCCAGGATGAAGAAGAAACATCTCTAATTAAAGACATTTATAATGAATTTCAGGATAATGGAGGCATCTTTATTACATTATGGCTGGGCAATTAATACGCGACAAAGATTAAAGACATTGTCTCTGCAGGTACCAGGACTCATAACTCCTGTCATCTCGCTGATTACAAATGCACTGCAAAGGATTTCCACCAGATGTACACATCTAATCACGCTGCCTCCGACCCCCCCCTCTCACTGCACTATTAGGGCCGCTGCTTAATATATATCCCAAAAAGAGAATATTCCCTCTCTGATACAGGCTGATATTCCTGTACATGTTCTCAGCCTGCACCATGTACAGGATTATCAGCCTTTATTTCCACCATCAGATGTTGTACA
Source organism: Mixophyes fleayi (assembly GCF_038048845.1). Taxonomy (NCBI): domain Eukaryota; kingdom Metazoa; phylum Chordata; class Amphibia; order Anura; family Limnodynastidae; genus Mixophyes; species Mixophyes fleayi. The sequence goes on from NC_134409.1 coordinate 136,907,743, forward strand.
CCTTATTTATACTTACAGGGCCTGATACATTAAGGAACGTAAATCCAGATAGGTGCCGTATTTTGCATAAAATCGCTCTATGCATGCGCAGAACCGGACTATACGCCAGTGAACGTATCAACATCCAATTCATTTTTGAGTGCAGAGGAGGGGATTGGGCGTATGCCCGTAGTCAGTGTACAGTAAGGACGTGCCAAGCTGGAGTGCACACAGCATCTGATTCAAGCTTTGGGTATCTCTCAGGTACGTGATTTACTGTTGTATCACCTGCACCAGCTACAGGTCGGTGTAAGTGCTGATTACTGGTGATGACGGCTGTGTATACAGCTAGAACATGTGTTTGTATCAGGAGCAACTGTAACAATCTATTTCATGTACAGTAGACATTGATAACATCCTGATAAATGTATTTTATGGAAAGCAAAAAAATATATTTTTTTTATAATGTTTTGTCATTAATAACTATATTATTAACAGGTGACATTAACTGTCATTTTTATTTCTTTTAGGACTTTATATTCCACATATGTATTGGACGTATTCTTCATGGCATTGTGTGTTAGAGCAGAGCGGACCTAGACCCGTATTCAGCAAACAGACACTTCTTCAGTTCCGCTCCTTGTTGAATATGGACCTACATATGCCCGATTTACGTACCTTTTAGAAAAAATGCAGTTTAGGTCTTATGGCTGAATCACTTACAAGTAACTTATTGTAATAACTTGTTTAAATTATTAGCACAATGTGCCAAATTATATCGTTGCAAATGTACTGATTTTTGATAGTGTGTATTAGAAATGTACTGATTTTATTATATTGTGTTGTATTTCTGTATAGGAAATGCATTCATTGCCGAGGTAGTGATTTGTAACTTCGGAGACAGTATGTCATTATTTGGTTTTGTAACTTTGCTAGAGGAAATCTGTTTTGCTGATAGCAGGAAATGCTAAGTAAGTCTTTTCATGTCAAGTGACAAACACTTGCTTTGGCTGAAGGCCCAGCAGGGGGTCGTTACCTGTGTGCAGGTCTTGTTAGACAGACAGGACACCTAACAATGTAGACAGCAAATCTGAGGAAATCAGGTTGATTAAGTTAAATTATGTTAGATGCAAGATTAGATTATATTCTGATGTTAAAATATCTGATCAGACGTTCCAGTGCCAGCTAGGAAGGGGCTGGGTTAACCCCTCCCCACATGTGTGTCAAAAACTGTATAAAAAGGCCCCTGTTTGACCATGTAATGTATTATTGTTCCATCTAACCTTCTGATCACTAGTGCCATAAATCAGTGTCAACTGTCCTTATTAGGACACTTGAGCTAATAAAAATCATTTGCTTCAAGATCCTGCTTAACGACTACTTCCCTGCTGTGATTCCTGTGACCTGCAGATTAGACACAAATCTAATCTGTTTTACAGCTGTTCTGAGGTTTGGACCCAGTGTCTAGTACCAACGCTCTTCCCGCTACCAAGCAGCTCTGGCTAGTGTGATAGACCAGGGGGTGTACCATCCACAGATACCCTGATCTACAGGAAGAGGTCAGGGGTACCAGTCAAGGTGAGAGGGTACACTAGCAGAGACAGTTACCCAGAATAACGTGGTTCTGGATGCCGCTAGAAAGTACAGAGGTGCAAGCAGCTTAAGCCCCTCCTACTGCGGTTAGAGGGCGCATTTGGAATAAAGAAAAGGGGACGGTGGCAAGGCAAGTCAGTCCCCAGCAACGCAATAGACAGGGTAACATAGGAGGTCCATCCTGTCACAGGTTTGTTTTGGGTGGCTTAATTAATCAGGCCCACAGTGTAATTAAGTGCTCACACTAGACACAATTGTGCCACCCACTTCGAACCTTGTCGCTCTACAACATCATCACTATCGTTTGCGTGCAGCTGGTGTGTGCGGCCCGGTACATCCGCCTTATATCATGTGGACATATATGAGTTGTTTATTTACATTAATATTGGATATAATACAGCTCGGTTCTGATCCACACTTGGATATATTTGAATGCATCGAGAAGTTGTATTTCCAAACAAAGGACAACAAAAATAAGTTATTCTGTCTAGAATTTGTCTAGTTCTTTATGAAAAGATCTAGAAAGTGGGAATTGTGCTGGTTAAAATGCACAATATAAAAAAAAAACAAGGTTGTCTGAAGGTGGAACTCTCTTCCCCATTTATCTGACTGAACAGGCAAAACTGTTTAGAAATAACATTACTGTACAACAAGAACATGTCAGTAAGCCATTAGTATACAAAAGAGCTTTTAGACACACCATATTTACTGGCTGACAAATATAGGCTGTTGTTGAGCTTCCTCCGTCATGTAACCAAGAAACGCATCCACTGAGAGATTAATGCAGTATTGAGGAGTCTCAAAATAGTGATGTATTAATCCCTATGAGCACCACACAATAAATATTTACAGTACGGACTTCAAAGCATGGCAGACGGAAAAAATACACCCTGACGCGTTTCAGGGCCTGACTAGCATTTGAAGCCAGTTTGATGAGTCCTCCTAAGTACTTACTCTTTTTCTAAATTTAATTTAATCATACTCAATCTACGTATTGCTGTTTTTAGCTGTGTCACTATATAACGTTCACATACAGGGTATTTTATGCACTAATGTATCTGGATGTCTGTTGGATTTTGGATTACAGGAAGAAGTTGTGATACATTGTTTCTTTTTACAATCATTGTAAATTTCCCTCTTTGCTTGTTTGAAATGTTAACAGATACCTGTACAAGTCATGGTGCTTTGGATATTCTACAGTTGGGCTCTCTGATTTTGGAAGACGTCAAACCATCCAAATTAGCAGAGATCTATCAATAATTCATAATTATACAAATCATTGCATATATATTTATGGATGTTACAGAGCTACTCATTCATTTCATTCCCGCCTGTAACCTAAATCTTTACATGAGTACGAAGAATAATGCCGATCTTATACTGCTTGTCTTACTCAGGTCTGCAGCTTGGAACTCATTAAAATTAATCATGAGAACTCATTAGGGTTTATCCCTTTGTTAAATGAAAGTCTAATTCCTGCCCAATTAAAGCATTATCCTAGATGATGCTTTGAATGCATTGTGCTTCCTGTGAAAACATTCAGTGCAGATAATGTTTGATTATAAGACCTGTCTGATCTATGACCTAGTATCCTACATGTATCCTCACACACGCTGTGATATCCGGAGAGGTTCTTAATCAAACGTGGATCAGGTGGAAATGCTACACTGAGCTCTACAAATCAACGTTCCTTGTATGCTGTATATACATCGGAACTATACATTATTAACCCTACTGTATATCTGTGTGTTAGTGCGGTGTGTTTGTGTATCTGAAGTAGTGTATTTTTAAGCAGAGCTTGTGGTGAGGATTGTTTAAGATAATTACCTTACAGTGGGATAAAAATATTATTTGTATACTAAGATTTATGTGTTGATATGTATGAGCTCCAGGTCTATGATTAGTAGTATAGTGGTTTTTAAACCTGTCTAATAAGGTGTGCTGTGACACAATACCTTACAATTTGTGTGTCCTGTGTGGATGTGTATTTCAGTCTGGGACATAAAGCAGAGCTATACGACAATGCACCTGGGGGCTGAGTAACTATTAGGATTCATGGAACCCTGACTATTCTGCAAAGAAATTATCATACACTCTATACAGACATAGGACACTACATCCCCAACATGACCTGACCACTGGACATGATCATAATACAATTCTATTACACTATATACAGACATAGGACACTACACCCCCAACATGACCTGACCACTGGACATGATCATAATACAATTCTATTACACTATATACAGACATAGGACACTACACCCCCAACATGACCTGACCACTGGACATGATCATATTACAATTCTATTACACTATATACAGACATAGGACACTACACCCCAACATGACCTGACCACTGGACATGATCATAATACAATTCTATTACACTATATACAGACATAGGACACTACACCCCCAACATGACCTGACCACTGGACATGATCATAATACAATTCTATTACACTATATACAGACATAGGACACTACACCCCAACATGACCTGACCACTGGACATGACCATAATACAATTCTATTACACTATATACAGACATAGGACACTACATCCCCAACATGACCTGACCACTGGACATGATCATAATACAATTCTATTACACTATATACAGACATAGGACACTACACCCCCAACATGACCTGATCACTGGACATGATCATAATACAATTCTATTACACTCTATACAGACATAGGACACTACACCCCCAACATGACCTAACCACTGGACATGATCATAATACAATTATATTACACTGTATACAGACATAGGACACTACACCCCCAACATGACCTGATCACTGGACATGATCATAATACAATTCTATTATACTGTATACAGACATAGGAAACTACACCCCCAACATGACCTGATCACTGGACATGATCATAATACAATTCTATTACATTCTATACAGACATAGGAAACTACACCCCCAACATGACCTGATCACTGGACATGATCATAATACAATTCTATTACATTCTATACAGACATAGGACACTACACCCCCAACATGACCTGACCACTAGACATGATCATAATACAATTCTATTACACTATATACAGACATAGGACACTACACCCCCAACATGACCTGACCACTGGACATGATCATAATACAATTCTATTACACTATATACAGACATAGGACACTACACCCCCAACATGACCTGACCACTGGACATGATCATAATACAATTCTATTACACTCTATACAGACATAGGACACTACAGCCCCAACATGACCTGACCACTAGACATGATCATAATACAATTCTATTACACTGTATACAGACATAGGACACTACATCCCCAACATGACCTGACCACTGGACATGATCATAATACAATTCTATTACACTGTATACAGACATAGGACACTACATCCCCAACATGACCTGACCACTAGACGTGATCATAATACAATTCTATTACACTGTATACAGACATAGGACACTACACCTCCAACATGACCTGACCACTGGACATGATCATAATACAATTCTATTACACACTATACAGACATAGGACACTACACCCCCGACATGACCTGACCACTGGACATGACCATAATACAATTCTATTACACTGTATACAGACATAGGACACTACACCTCCAACATGACCTGACCACTGGACATGATCATAATACAATTCTATTACACACTATACAGACATAGGACACTACACCCCCAACATGACCTGACCACTGGACATGACCATAATACAATTCTATTACACTGTATACAGACATAGGACACTACACCCCCAACATGACCTGACCACTGGACATGATCATAATACAATTCTATTACACTGTATACAGACATAGGACACTACACCCCCAACATGACCTGACCACTGGACATGATCATAATACAATTCTATTACACACTATACAGACATAGGACACTACACCCCCAACATGACCTGACCACTGGACATGATCATAATACAATTCTATTACACTATATACAGACATAGTACACTACACCCCCAACATGACCTGACCTCTGGACATGATCATAATACAATTCTATTACACTATATACAGACATAGGACACTACATCCCCAACATGACCTGACCACTGGACATGACCATAATACAATTCTATTACACTGTATACAGACATAGTACACTACACCCCCAACATGACCTGACCACTGGGCATGATCATAATACAATTCTATTACACTCTCTCTTGGAATATGCTGTCTCTATATTAAATAATTAAAGTAAATTGACTAAACTGGCAATGTTTTTTTTTTTCAAGACTACATTTTAAATCATCACTCTTATTAATAAACCTTATACTTTAAAATATATTTAATATTTTTTTAAATTGTTGTGCCCAGTACAGCAAATGCTCCAAGTGTTTAATGAAGTTCTTAATTTCTGTTACTCATTCATGCTTTGTTAAAAATATATTGCTTGGTAATAGCCAACAAACATTTTACTATTTTTTGTGATGGTTTGCCCACTAGATGGCGCTGTTCTATTGCTATCTATGGATGACATCAATCTCAGCTGAGTAAATATAATGAATATTTCCCTTGTTAATAAACTCTGAGAAAGAGAAATAAAGTTCTCTTTGTGTAATAACATATTCTATGTGTCGCTCTACGTTTATAGAACAATAGTCCTCACCAATATCTGTCCTTTGACTAAAGCTGTTTTTATGCTCCTGTTTCTCTCCATCTCTTCACTACAGAACATTTCCACATCTATACACAGTGACAGTAAAAATAAAGAATACTTAGATCATCTTCATGCCTTAAAGGGAAATTATCATTAAAATTAATGTAGTGTTATTTAATCCGTTACACAATGCTGCTCCATAAACCTACAACTCCCATATCTCTGCAGCCGCTTCTCCTCTGTGACATTTCACTCTTATTTACAGCCGAACCGAGACAGCTTTTATACCCTCATAGCGACCCACTACAAGAATAGCTGAAATAGGAGAACGCTCCAATGAGGATGCAACGGTGTAGACAGAGGTACAACGATATCTGTACAGGAAACCTGAGCTCAACAGCAAAATTATATCACCAGAGTAGCTGACATTCTGGAAATACTGGCCCAGAGCTGTAAGGGTTAACGGCTTTGAGTTTTCAGGTCCAGCAATACATTTTTTTTTTTTTTTTTTAAAAAAATAGATACAAAATATTTTATTAAATGTAAAAAATACTTATATATATATATATATATATGTGTATTTAAAATATATTTAAAACCTTCTTCACATTAAAAAAAATGTTTTATTCCAAGAGTAAAGCATTTTTATAAGCGATTTTTATCTCTTAGCGATAACTGACGACTTTCAAATACTTACAAATACTTCAACGCAAAGTTTGAGGAAGCCATCGCCAGCCTATCACTGATGATACCAGTTTTATCGACGCTGCTTTTGTCAGCAATAGGAATTTGCACCCATTTATAAATTAGAGTTCCTGTTTTTCTTTTAACTTAGAAAAGTCTGAGGGCCAGATTTACTAAGCTGCGGGTTTGAAAAAGTGGGGATGTTGCCTATAGCAACCAATCAGATTCTAGCTTTCATTTATTTAGTACCTTCTACAAAATGACAGCTAGAATCTGATTGGTTGCTATAGGCAACATCCCCACTTTTTCAAACCCGCCGTTTAGTAAATCTAGCCCTGAGTCTCCGTCAGCAATCGGGATAGACGAGGGATGGCTGTTTAGTGAGATAATATACCGGTATGTTCATAGTCATTGGGGGTCAGTTTGAGTACAAGTGACCAAAAACGAGGGATATAGGAGTCAATTGTATGAATGACGTAGAGGGCCTGATTAATTACTAAATGCAAAATAAAAGTAACGTGCGCTTTTTTTAAATATGCACATAATTCCGGCGTTCGCACATCCATATTCAAGAAGAAGCGGATGTGAATAAACGTCTGGTCATAAATACGGATCTAGGTGCGCTCTGCTCTAATGGGACAATACACTGCAGGATACGACCTATACATATGTGGAATATAAAGTCTCTAAAGAGCGCACAAAAAAAAATCAACTAAAGTCACCTGTTAATAATATAGTAATATCTTTCCATGAAATACATTAGAAAGTAATTAATGTCTACTGTACATAAAATACAATGTTACAGTTGCTCCTGATTACAAACACATGTTCTAGCTGTATACACAGCCATCATCACTAGTAATCAGCACTTAGACCCGACCTGTAGCTGGAGCAAGTGATACGATTGAATAACTAGTAACTTTGGGACATCCAAAGCTTGAATCAGAAGCTGGAGCTTGGCCCTGCCCATACACGCTGGCATTCAGTTGCCCACATCGGGTCATCTTACACCGCCAACAGTTGCTGCAGCTCGTAGTGTGTATGGGCCTAAGTTGATCCCGATCAACATCTTATTATGACCTTTCTCAGATAAATATGGAGATGGCTGGAAGATCCGGTAAGACGATCACTGAATCTGACCACACTAGTTGATCCCCCACAGGATCCGGCTATTTGGCCACAGTGCCAAAAGGTTGTATCTGTCTGATTTGGCTACACAAGTATATTTGAGGTATTCACCATAGTGACATGACCTCATACCATCAGTACAATAATCAGTATATACTGTAGGTACAGAGGACAGATAATGGCGGCATTTGGCATCAAGGGGGTACAGTATATGAGGGCACAATATACGGAGGATCCTTATCTCAGGATTCCCTGGAAGGTGATATTCTCTCATTCCAGCCATCATTTATCCCAGATCGCAGATGCTGCTTCATCTTGTCTCCATTTCTCTCCATATCCATCACTGTTGCACATCGTCCTGGGAGCGCGTAACACAAGACGCCGTTGTGCAGATGAGCGTTGCAGTCCCACCCCGCTTATCACTCATAGCCTAGCGATCTGTATCCACCTGAGCCCCCCACTCACTACTGCTTAATTACTCTGCGTAACGTCAACTTGTCCCAGATGCTTTACATAACTCACCGTTGGAAGTTTGTGCTGGTAATTAACGCTGTGTGTACTGAACAGCGGGCACAAAGCAACTGGTTGCTTCCTGGTGACAGAGTCACGTTGCAGGTGGTGGCTTCTGGCACCGTCGTTGCACCTGTTTGCAGCTCAAGTACAGCCGTAAATATATTGTCAAACAAATGTGTAATTATTATTTTGTTATATACTGCTGTCTTATTCTGTTACTGTTTCCTAATTTTTGGGACAAGCCTAACATTTGTTGGGTTCCTGGGTCTATTTATGTGTTCATGCCTTGTACTCCTGCCCATTATGCCATGTGGTCCCTATAACTTTGGCTCCGCACTGGGAGCTCTCTTTGCCTCAACTTCTTTTCCCTTTTTCACTAGAGGTGCAACTAAAGGGGTTGCAGTAGGTGTGGGCGTTATGGGGCCCCTAGGTGAGAGTGACCTTGGGTGACCTTAGTCTCTGTGGCCTCAAATCCCCCCAAGGCCCCAGCTTTGCTCTCAGAAGAGAAGAGTAGTGGCTTCTTCATAACCAGACCATCTATGACCAGAAGAGGTGATGGAGGCTGGAGAGGCTCTGCCAGGTCCCTACCTAAATCTTTCTATGGGGCCTGGAGAAGCACTGTTGGGTGACTCTCCTTTACTTACTGTCCTCCTATTCCATTATATTTGATCTTTGTTGCCAGTCCTCATTTCTCAAGGTTGTCCTCCGCCTGTGGGACTATACACTTATCCCATAATCTTATTAATAACATAAAATAAATCTAGGTTCATCTATTGAATAGCCAAGCACAGCCATATATCCCTTCACCACGCTCCAATCCTCTCCCTCTCTCTGATGAGATGATTTAAGAGGAATCGTTTATTTCCATATGGTTTAAAAGCTGCACACACCACTAATAGGATTGATTGAACGTTACAATCGTTACAAATAAGTGGATTACGTGGACACTTTTAGTGACTTTTAAGTGACTTTCCATAATATTGACTCTGCGTTTAAACCCTTTGCTGGAAATTGGGACTTTATTTTGACGACTCAATCTGGTGGTTAAGAAGCATGTTTGATTTTGGACACACGGAACTAGTGCAGCTAATGTGTTATGATGTTTAAACCTCAATCTTATTGCTATAGTGTACTATGTCTGTATAGAGTGTAATAGATCTTATTGTTTCAACTTTTGATTATCGCTGTCACACATATCTTCATAAGTGTTTTAAGCAGGAAATAACCGCCTTCCTCGGAGTGTTTTAAATTCATTCATTCACAGGCCCCCGATTCTTATCCGTAGCCATTGTGACTATTTCCAATCTTATTCTAATATTTTACAATCTGATAAGGGGCAATTCAGACAACCCCCTGGGTTTGTGGCGTCATCCATATCCCCTCCCCCCACCTCAGGAAGCACTAACACTACACAAACTAATCTATATTCCCCCTTTTATTCTGCAAAGTGACTCTGTTATCTTACTATAATGTGGAGTTCCTGAGAGAGGTAGATTATTGCAATTTCTGCCCGCACAACAATGTTACAATTCCTCTAATTATGTGCATTAAAACAATATTAGACAGAGACGTAAAGGACAATTCATATTTCAATATTAGGAGAGGAACGAAGCGCCGAGCGGAATTACAGTGCAGCATATGCCGCGGTCCCAACTGTGCTGCTTCTGTTTTGCTTTATGACATAATCCCCTCTAGAAATAAGATTTAAAAATCAATAAAGTGCAATTGGATTTATGGATTCATCTGACTCCCCCTTGAGATGTGTAAGTCTGTGTAATGTGACTTCCATGTTAAGAAGACAGCTTAGAACACAACGGTTTGACTGCGGCTGATGTGTTTATCCTGATAGGGCTACAGATTTATTGCGTTCATCCGCCTGGTCTGGAGCTTCCAGTGATAGATGTGTGCTTTGGGTTTTTTTACGCAAACAAAACTGTTTATTTTTAGACATTACATATAATGGTTCAACCCTTCAGTAGTTTGTTTGTTTGTTTTTTTTCTCCCTCTTCTTTCCTGGCAGATTTCACAAAGAACAAAATGTTACATATTGCGCCTGGATACAATGTTTTGTTTTTGTGCAGACAAGATGCTAAACATTCTGTTATGTGTATTCAGGACAAACATGTTTTAAATTGTCGTGAAAAAGATAATAATCAAATACACATTAATGAAAAATATTATGTGCAAAATGGAAAGTGTTAGGGGTTATTTAAGAAGCAGATAAGGTGCCTGTTGTGTAAACATTGGAGCTCAGTTCTTCTAAGGAAGGAGAACCAACAGGTAGAAGATAAAGAAAAAAATAAATAATGTAAGTTTATTAGACAAAGTGACTTAGGAGTTCTTAGTTTTTGTTGCTACATTACGCCCTTAGACAATACAACACTTAATAGAATTTAACAAAGGAAAGAAAGAACTTTCAAGAGAGACATGAGTGAAGGACAACACTTATTACAAGGGTCAGCACGTACACAGTGATGTTCCATGATCTGCTTTGTGCTTTATCTTTACGGCTGCAAACAATTGTTAAAAGTTATTGTCCGCCCTTGGGCGCTAGTTACATGTAGATACAAACAGCAACAATGTCCTCGCTGCTCATTCAGTTGACTTCTTCGCTCTCCTGATTCCTTGGTGAATAGACAAAGATTGATATAGAGCCATTTATGATGTCATCTACCTACTTCTGTACAATCGCATCTTTCCGTACAGGAAAGTATGTAGCTTAGTGTGTCAACTGCAAAGGTGCAACATTGTTCCCCTTCTGATGGGAGGAAATCGGCAAACACAAATCAGAGTTTTCTTTGGGAGGAGAGATGTTTTTTTAAGAGCCATCATAAGTGGATATCTCCTGTATGACGTTGGACCTGTGATTTCTCTGTATCAGTGACAGATTACCAGCAATGATCACTATTGTAATAAGAGTATTATAATTGGTTTTATATTGCAAGTACGTTACAGTATGTATCTCACTTCTTATGTCCCCTGAATGTCTCTTAAAGTTACAGTGAATAAATGTAATTCATGAACAAGCATTGTGGATGTAGATCCGCATACCCCATATAGCCAATGTGCCTCCATTTATCCTCAGATACTTCCAGATGACCAGTATACCCTGGGAATCTCTAGTCATGGTGACATCAAGCACATGGTCCCAAACTATGGCACTTAGGTAGGTCCAGTTTTTTTGTATCTACATTTTCCACTGATCATCGATCTTTGCCCCCAGCTAGCTCACCCACCAGACCTCTCTGTCCTCCAGTTTTGTGTTTGTTACTCTTTGTCTACCAGCTCTCTTTTATCATCTCTGTCTGTCTCCAGTACCAGCTGACTGTCCCCTATCATTTTCTGTTTTAAAACATTATGCCAGTTAGCTCTCTCGCCAACACTTTTATCAACAAGCTCTCTCTTTCTCAACAGTACCCTCACCCCCAGTTCTCCCTTCCCCCCAATATTCTCTATATCCAACACTCTCACACTCTGTCTGTCTCTCACCAGCACTCTCATCAACAAGCTCTCTCTTTCTCAGCAGTACCCCCCCCCCCCCCCCTGTTCTCCCTTCTCCCCAATATTCTCTATATCCAACACTCTCACACTCTGGGGGGTATTCAATTGTTCAGTTGTGTTAAAAATAAAAAACCTCTGAAAAATATTTGAAATCATGTAATAATGTGGAAAAAAAAGTTAAACTATGTTTATCACTAATGCCTGACATGTGTAAGTTGATTTTCTTGTGAAAAAATAATGAAGTAAAATAAACATAAAATAAATAAATAATAATATCACTAATTAATTATTTTTATGTATGTTTTTGGTACAAATATGAATGTAATAATATGTTTTGACATTGTATAGATCAGGCCTGTCCAACCTGCGGCCCTCCAGATGTTGTGAAACTACAAGTCCCAGCATGCCCTTCCAGCTATCAACAGGTTGTCTACTGGCAAAGCATACTGGGGTTTGTAGTTTCACAACACCTGGAGGGCCGCAGGTTGGACAGGCCTAGTATAGATGATTGTATGGTAAAAAATAGTTCAATGAAAAAATATACTAAAGAAAGTACCATAATGTAGATATTATCAATGTTTAATGCAATCTAATGTATGGAAATGTATGCAAAACCTTCGTTTTGTGTTATACATGACCGCGTTAAAACTCCCATTCACTCCCGCAAAGACAATGTTTAACGCACGGGGGCAGCGTTCCCTCTTTTTCAATTGAATTACACAAGTTTTCCCGCTGCGTTAACTCAAAACCGTCGCTATTGCCGTCAAAAACCCGCGGGAGATTTTTTTTTTTACGCTGCGGGGGAAAAAAAAAAACTCGCTGACAATTGAATACCCCCCTCTGTCTCTCAGCAGTACCAGCTCACTGTCCCCGGCACTCTCTGTATTTTATCACGCAGCTATGTCTGTTAGCTGTCTCACAAGCACTCTCATCCCCGCTCTCTCTCTCTTCCTCTCTTACATTTTGCCCTCTGATCTATTTCTCTGGTATGAGGAGAATATAGATTTACCAGTTAGTTCAATGTTGTTATATTGCTGCTGTTCTATTCTATAGACAAATTAGCATCACTGGGAAAAAAAACAACTGCTTTACTATACGAGTAAAACACTTGTGATCTTAACCGTCTGTTCTTGTGATCATTTAAGACTCGAGCCTTGTGCTAACCTTTGAATTTCTTAATCACTGTAATTGTACAATTCTGTCGCTTGTCGTTGGCTGTTTACACAGCTGTTTAAACTTGTATCAGGACAAGTGTTACACATTGTAGCTTCATAGTAATTAATGAGAACAAAGAGCTGAGGAATATTACAGCAAGGGATCATTGCAAGTTATAAAGCAGAGGGCTTGTATCCGGAACAATGTGAGCTTAAATTAATTATACCAATCTAATATATCTATCTACCAGTATGGTGAAATAGAGTAATGTTTGCAGAAAAAAAAGAACATTTTTAAATCATTTCTCTACATTTTGGTAAATTAAAGAATCAAACATGGATCCAAATATATTTTTATACATACTAACGAATCATAATATGTTAGTTAATGATGACAGATCAATATATTTATATGTATATCTTGTAGATCTGACAATTCTGGGTGTCCTATAATGAAGGCCAGCAAATGCGAATAGCTTATTCCAGTCTAATAATTGAAAACGATATGAATACAAAGCACGTTTGGATTAAAATTGCATTCAATTCTGCTCATTAAATAGTGTAACTGTCTTTATATATCTCTGAGTTATTGATTGGAATACACTGAAAATCACTTCAATCCGTTTTGTGTTTTTCAGATCATCAACATTTGTTTGAACCGGGATTCACAATGATCAGTGTGATCATCACACGCGAGAGAGGCGATGCTTTTTGACGTTGATCTAAATATTTCTTGCAGCAAATGTGATGGCACAAACACAGACTGGACATTTTTTCCTTTATCTATTCTCCTTTCTTACCTCTCTCTTCATTCATTCCCTTTGTAGTTATTATGAATTTTAAGTTGTTTTTATGTGTTATAAAAAGTCCACAATAAAATTCTATGCTGCGATCTGATTTTATTTAACATGTTGTTAATAGGAATAGAAGACACGTTACTTAATCTGGGATGGGCAGTGATCGGAGAAGACAAAAGCAGAAGATTATCAATAGCAGATTGCCTCCCTAGGTCCAGTTTAAAGGTCAGACCAATGAGGCAATCACCTTTATAACCAACCCCGATAAGCCCCTAACAATTCTGCATTATATTAATTCATGTGGCTTTGTCAAGCAATGGAGTGTGTCTAGACATGTGTTGGTGTTGGTTTGTGTTCTCCATGACTGCAACACTATCCACAAAAAATGAACCCTACTATGTGTGTTTTGGGGATAGGGTGGTAGGGGGGTTGTTGCTGTAGGGAATTTCGGGCTGAAGGCTCAAATGGGGCAGGGACTGATACAAAGTATGAAATATTCTCTGTACAACGCTGCATATTTTTGGTGGTGCTATTTAAATAAACCAAACAGTAAATCAAACTAGTCACAACTATCTTTTTAACTTACAGCATTTTAAATATGGTTATAACCATGTAATATAGAGCTGATTATCATACTATAAACATGACTCATTTATGAGCTATACGATAATACACTCTTATTATTTTTACTAAGGGAATTATTGTTGAGGGGGTGGGGTGTCACCATGAAATTCACAGGCTCAGAGATTGAATTTAAGGAGGGTTTGCAAACAGTTGCACTAAGAAACGTGACGCTATCCGTGGTGCTGAATCTGAAATCAGATTATGCCGCTGTCCACGGTACTGAAGCCGATGGTGAAATTTAATGATGCCTCTGTCCATGGGACTGTAGCTGAATTATTCAGTACACGGTGCAGACTGAGTGAAACGTGGAGCCGGGCTGCCCTTAATCTCTCTCCATGGGTTGATATTTTCGGGATAGCCCTGTCTCCGAGAGCATTCTGTGTAATGGAGACTGTGTGAATGGGGAGGAAAGGAAGCGTACAATCAATTAGAGAAGCGCCACACAGCCGTGACTTGGAAATCACACAAGGAGCAAGAGATAGAACTCTCCAAACTTCAGGGTGTTATGTGACCGGAACACTAAGTCCGCACAGCCTCGGAGACATGAACGCTGTGCGGCTGTGCTAGTGACAGCTGTGTACTGTGACAATGAGAGTCCCTGTCAGTTAGTAGAACACAGGAACATGGATAGTGAGGAAAAAGACACATAGATAGAGACTTCATATACCTCTGACAAGGGCTGAAGGGTTCATTAAAATAGATCTGATTTCATTCCAACTGGATGACAGGTCAGAAGAACAAGAACGAGCACATCCAACGTGTACATTAGGAACCTCATCCCTCTTTCCACTTATCTCTCTCTCACATACACACATACACTCTGCTATAGGATTCTGGGATATGCTACAATTCAACCTTCCTCAATTGAATAAAATAATGAATAAGTCAAAAGAGTTAACAATATGGATGAGATTCTTTTTTTAATTAACAAAATGGCATTTGTGAAAGTAAACCTGTCAGTGTTTCATTGTATAAACTACACAGATCTCAAATCGTACTGGCAGGAATCCATGAAAATGGTAACACTGTATCAAGGGGAGGTTTGCAAAACCACATGGAAAACCACATATACCATTGGCGTTTTTTAAGACTTGGCTCCCACTTCCAAGATTGATTAAAAACCCTTGCGTTTTGAGTATGATTTCAATTGATGACAGTTTAAAAACTGCATTATAAACCACACTTTGATACATTCCTTCTCAGATTTGTCATACTAGTAGGGGGAGACTATGTCCTGCCAATATATACATTACATTGGAATTTACTAAACAAAAAATATGCTGTGATTTTAATAAGCTCTGGTTATAACAAGTAACAACATTAATGGCTCTCTTAGTTTCAGATAATATGAAGGTGTTGTCACCAGTGGGAGAAGCCAGTAGAACACTTATATAGGAAGAAGTAATATTCCCAAATTTATAGGTCACTGGTAAGACCTTACCTCAAGTACTATGTAAAAAATTAGAGAAGAGCTACTAAAATGTTCTTACCAGGGAAGAGCTGAACGTGTCCATCTTAGAGGACAGAAGAGACAGAGGTGATAGGAAAGTATCACTAGAGGTCAGGAAGGTAGTATTTTATTAAAAATAATAGGATTTTTGGAACAAGGGGACACACTACGAAACTGGAGGGAGGAAGACTGAAAGGAAACATAAAGAAGATAAGAGCGATAGATCATCATCATCATCATCACCATTTATTTATATAGCGCCACTATTTCCGGAGCGCTGTACAGAGAACTCATTCAAATCAGTCCCTGCCCCATTGGAGCTTACAGTCTAAATTCTCTAACACACACACACAGACACAGACAGAGACAGATTTGATAGCAGCCAAGTAACCTACCAGTATGTTTTTGGATAGATCCATGGGATCGTTCCCCAGCACCGTGGTGGGAACCTGGACAACAAAATAATTGAAGTGTACATGGAACAAAAATTTTTGCTATTGTAAAAACTTAGAAGGAAAATAATAAACAATGCCCTTTCAAAATAAAAACAAACAAAGCGTGCCAACACAAAAAGGGCAGACTAGAAGCCTCTATATGTTTTTTACTACCATTAAATTCTAGGATTCTATAACAGACTTAGAAAAGAATTACGTAGTGCGGAGAAAGCAGGTGCAATATTTTCTCTGGCCAGTTGGTGACGCTAAAGTGGCCATAATATTGGCTGATTAGTGTTCTTGTTTCTTCCATCCCTCCATAGGGGTCGCAATGTTCAATTACTGATCAGTTTTACTAAAGAACCTCTTATCAGCCTCTGTCTTTAAATTTTGGGATCGCAAACTTGCCATTTTCATTGCGTCTTTCATATCTGCATCACGCTAACAGCGATGTAAGACATTAAATGCTCTGATTATTTTTTTTTATTAATTATTCCGCATTCTGAAAAGTCACAGAGTTCACTCCCTCATTGCATATGATCAATACTTGTAATCAGGCACATTTAGAATCTGTAACTATGATTAACTGGATCAATGCGAGAGAAAAGAGGCTCCATAGCTCTTAGCATCAATAATGGAAATGTAAAATGTTTCCCTGTCAGGTGTAAAGGCCAGAGCAAGGGGCCACGTGGCTCCATGTTCAGCATCGTAATTAAGATTCACATGCAGAATACAATGTAATCCTCATAAATGCATCCTATGGGAGGACAACATTCTGAAGGATAAGTTTTCATTTTGCAACACTAAAAAGTTAGATGTTTTGCAGTCGAGAGAGATTTCAAACATAGGCAGTAACATTTCAGTCTCCCCAAATTCCTGCTCCACTCGTTGAAGATGAGAATCTCCCTTAAGAGTCAGCAAGCCAGACCCAGTTGTCTTGGAAGCAAAACTCTCTTGCGATTCCCACATTGTGCCGTGAATATTGCCTTCCTATCAGTCACTCAGTCTTTGCAGATATCAGCACATGCAGAACAGGCTTCAGGGTAAATTAGTGAGGGTTATACGCTCTCGGTAATTATGTTTCTGCTGTATATACTCTGTGGATATGAATATTTATAAAACCACATCAAAGCTTTTTTTGCAAGATAAAGGCCGAGTCTGAATTTGCTGCTTTAACAATTGGGCCTGGAATGATCCCTCCCTTGGCTTTTCTGGATGAGTCTTTTGTCTTTGAGCAAAGCCCTCTGAGACCCCGAGCTGGAGATAGGAAGAATTGCTGCTGCATCACTAAGCCGCAATGCAAATATAAGCAACGTCTCCAACGCGCTCGACAACTTCATCCAGCAAGGGCTCTGAGTGCTGTGCCAAGCCCAGAGGGAAGACTAGTAACAGGAGAACTGTATGTTCCTAACCCCAAGGGATCAGATGGATATGGGCTACCCAAACACAAAGCACCGCAAGTTTCTACAAGACCACAATTCAACAAAAGTCTGTTGACTGGCTGTGGTTCAAGTGTACTGGATTATCAGAGCTTCATTGCAGAGCTCCAACTTTACTCTTGACATCTGTTATAATTCAGAAGTGTTTGTCGTACTCTTAAGTCCCGTTTGCTTTTATTTAGCCACAGTGTGGTGTCTCTGTTAGAATGATGAGTAATAGTGGGAACAGTTATCCCAGATTGATTCCTGAGGCTATAAGAGAAACATATCTGTGGGGCCATATAAATGTAATATCAATCTATTCTGCCATTCGCTTCTTGGCCTTTTGGCTAAGATCAAGTGAGTACCTGTCCAAGTAGGGGCTTCTGCTCACCTTGATAGGGCCATGGGAAAGCTTGGTCTGACCAGAAGCTTGAAAGCCTGGAACTAGTGCCCCTGCAGTGGTGACCCAGGGGTGCATGAAATCACTTGGGGACTGGTCACCCTCACTTGAAATTACTATTTATTTTTCTTCACTGTTTGTCTTTTGACTTTTTTTTTCCCCACTGGATTGGAGGAGGTACGGTAGCCCTAAAGGGTCCGATCCCCGAAGATCTAGGGGGGTGGTGTGGTCCTAGTGGCTCCCACTCCCCTGAGCCATCTAAGGTCTCCCCTTGGCAGAGGCAAAAGATTCTGGTGCCAAGGGGAAAGCTTTGGCAGAACCCTTGGCAAAAGGGACCCCCCTAGTCTTGCGGTGAAGGGGGTCTGAAGACCCTTGCTCCCCTAAGGGGCCTTCTGGCACCGGGGGGTCGGGATAAAGGGACCCTTCCTCTTTTGAGGAGGGTCTGAAACTGTACCATTGAGCACTTTTTTTTATGAGTTTTTCACTTATTTTTTTCGAGCACTTGGGAGAAAGCACGTTCCAGGCTTTCAAAGAAAAAAAAAATGAATCTATTCGGCCATGGGTATTAACCAAGCCAAGGGCACTCTCCATCCCTTCCCAACCATGATGGATGTCACACTGAAACACTGATCCTACCATGTTGGAATTGTATTTCTCATTCGACAGCACAACAAAACCATCTCCCCAGGGAGTGGAGCCAATAGCATAGGCTAATGCATAAAACATTAGGACAGGACGGTCACCTTCTGAAAGGGGGGCAAAGACTTCCACAACCACATGGTTACAAAAGCAGGAAACCTTTGGATGAATGGCAGCAATGGCAACTCATGAGGAACAGGAAGACTTCTCAGCTTGCAGGATTATCATAGCGGATGATACTTTCTCTTGGAGACTTGTGGGGAAATCTGCAGTGTGATGTTTGAGGGGCTGGATAGGCCAATAAAATAGCCATAAACTACATAGGTGATATCTATAAAGGCTGCATAGCTGATTTGAAAAAAAAGATAAAAATAAAAGGATTGAACATAAAAACACCAAGATGGTTGTATGGCGTCCTGCCGAATGAATAACAACCACGTGAAATGGGCATCAGAAGTGAATAGTTGCTGTGGACATGCTCTTCACATAAGTGCAGGACTCCACTCATTAAATGAAATGAACACTGAACTCATCAATATTTCCTGTTGGACTTCCCAGACCTCATCACTCAGACAGATCGCAGTAGGCGCTGTCACTCTACTGGACGATAACACACTTTTTCAGTGACCACTTTCATCTGTAAAAACAAGATTGGACTGTGGGATAATTGCTCTTCTGCCCTCCTTGTAAGCCCTCAGTTCTTAAAATACATTACTCACCAAAATTCATGAGAACACATCACAAATGAATTTCATGAAATACTCAACTAACCCCACACCCCAAGTACTTTACAGCATATTCCTCAGAGTACACACTAGACATCTTCCCCATACTTCATAATATATCTTCCCAACTCATACAGTAGTTGCCCCACTAGGCTAGCATGGAGAAGGTCTGGGTACCCCTTTAGTGCAGGTCATTCCATTCATAATATATTCAGCAGCTCTATTCAGTTTACTTTATTGAGTGGCTATGAGCCAGATGCACAATGACCCATCCATTTATTTGATGGCTATGGGCCAGATACCCTATGACCCATTCATTCAGCTGATGGCTATGATCCAGATGCACAATGACCCATTTATTTAGCTGATGGCTACGGCCCAGATACACTATCGCCCATCCATTTAGTTGATGGCTATGGGCCAGATACACAATGACCCATTCATTTAGCTGATGGCTATGGCCAAGATACACAATGACCCATTCATTTAGCTGATGGAAATGGCCAAGATACACAATGACCCATCCATTTAGTTGATGGCTATGGGCCAGTTAGCCTATGACTCCTTCATTCAGCTGATGGCTATGATCCAGATGCACAATGGCCCATTCATTTAATTGATGGCTATGAGCCAGATGCACAATGACCCATTTATTTAGCTGATGGCTACGGCCCAGATACACTATCGCCCATCCATTTAGCTGATGGCTATGGGCCAGATGCACAATGACCCATTCATTTAGCTGATGGAAATGGCCAAGATACACTATGACCCATTTGTTTAGCTGATGTCTATTGGCCAGATGCACTATGACCCATTCATTTAGCTGACGTCTATTGGCCAGATGCACTATGACCCATTCATTTAGCAGATGACACAATGGGGCTTAAGTAATGACTCTATACATTGTCTGGGAATACTTCTTGGTTTTACGTCCTGATAAGCACACATCAGTTGCCGGCTGCCTAACGTGAGGCATTTTTGGTGCCCTGACCCAGAGGATTATTCCCAGCGGTGCCAAGGTGCTTCTATTTGTCTCCCAACAGGAGACTATTTATACTATATTAGAGCAGATAAAGTTGGTGGGAGCACAGAAAATTATGGCAGAAAGAGAAAAAAAGAGCAGCATGGAGTATGCATTTAATAAATTGGCTTTAAGGGAGATATTACCATTCTGCTGTAGACGTCTGTGACTGCTGTTACTAATAATCCCTTAATGAAAATAACTTTCACCACTTGTCACTCCGGGGGAACTCTGGAGAAAGCTAAAAACTGTTTCGGAAAACTGGTTCCATTGTTATTTTGTTGTTAAATTCTGCAGCTTTAGACTAGTGCTATAGGTCACCAAACAGGTACGTTAAGACGATAATGATAGTGGAATAAAACATTCAGCGGGAGCCGGTTTCCTTTTAAACAGCTCCAGCGTGTAAATAGAAAATCTATATACTATGGAGCTGGCGGAACTCTCTGCACAAGTAGCTGTGATTCAATTGAGCGAGGGCCATTTATGAAAAAGCAAAAAGTGAAAAAACGAAGCGCAAATGTTCTTTTCTGGGATGTTACGCACCCGCTTTACACAAATACACACGGCTATACAGGTAAGCACATGGAATTATGGGTAGGATGGCAGCATTTGTGGGATGCAGAAGAGAGAGAGAGAGAAAAAGAAGGAGAAGACAAAAGAGGCAGAGAGAGCGAAAGAAAAAAGAGAGAGATGGGGAGGGAGAGTGAGACCGTGGGAGAGAGAGTGGCAGAGAGAGAGGGAGCAGAAAGAGTGCTGAAAAAGGGAAATACCTCTGTACATTTTTGCTCATAATATACAAAAACTAAAATGAGATATATTCAGTTTTAAAACTTAAACTGATGTTCCATACACTGAACAACAGACATTGTCAACTGATAATCTAACAAACAATAAATATTGGCGGAAAGGTGAAGATTTACAATCCACACACATGAGCTGCATAATACACACATGATCCGTCCAGACACCGGCACAACAAGAGGAGACGATGATGGATTATGTCACCTGAATCTTTCAGAATAGACACGGTTTAGGCTGTCACATTCCATTTGCCAAAAGCACTGAGCACCCCAAGCCCCAGTCCCTTCAGATGGTGTACAGTGAGCGATGGATCTGTGTAGCTCCTTATTCAGGGTGATTCACCAGCAGCCTCTATTCCCGAGCAGTCTCCCATTATACGGACAAAGGTGCAGCCAAACATTCTTCTATCAACTTCATTGATTAAACTGCGCTGAGAAATATAAGGATAACAGTGCCACAAAGATTTCTGGCCAAACCAGTCACAAATCTCCACTTTAAATCAAGTGGTTTCCACTACATTCACTAGCAACAAACATGCGCATTTAGCAATTCAACTTGGTATCTGTGATAGTTTAGATGATTGAGCAAAGCCTGGATTCTGTGACATTATACTCTATAGTCAGCTTGTTCTGTGTATGTCGTCTTATGACTGTCTGGCTGGACGCCCAACACTTTAAATTTCATTTCTTTAGGGATATAGTGAGTGAGCTACTAAAAAGGGATGCGGTGCTGTCATGTTCGCCGGACGTGCGTCTACAGCTTTAGACGCACTGGGCCGCCCCCAACATCCCAACCCTACACTCAAATAACCTAAACCTAATGTGGAAAATGACACAAGACAACGGATTACACTTGGCTACACAACCAGGTTACATACAGTCCCTTTGTGTGCTGTATCTTGCATGAAATTATTCCACGCCGGCTCATGGACTACGCCAATGTACACTATTGCATGAAATTCATGTCTAAATTCAAATGACATTTACTACAGCCTACGACTCGAAGGGCAGAACGGGGGGAGGGGGGATGAACGTCGGCAATGTACAGTAAGAGCGGCGCCAACGCAGATACGGCCGATTGAATCTCTGTGCGTCTTGTGCTTATCTGTTTTTTAACAGTATCGTTTGCACCAACTACAGGTCAGGTGTAAGTGCCGACTGATAGCGATGACTGACACGGTGCCATCTTTGTAGCAAAAACTACACATATGTGTGCAAAATGATGGCACAGAACAAGTGTACGCCAGGATGAGAGACTATAAAACAGATTGTATGTACAGTGCGCATTAAGAACATCCTGAATTATGTATTTAATGTAAAAAAAAAATAGTTGTTTTTAAAAACAATTATTTTGTATTACTGACTATAATATTATGAGCAGAAATGACAATTATTAATTTTATACATTTTTTTTTGGCATGCATTCTGATGTGACTTTATATTGTACTTATGTGTGTATCCTGCAGTCTGTCTGTCTACGTTAAAGTAACGTTTAGGTTCACATACACTCAAGTTTCGTGTCTGAAGGTGAATCGGACCCACAATATCAATGATAATTATTCCACAAAGCCCGTTCCTCCTATCTGAGGATCCTACCTATCATCTGACCACTATTCTGCAATCAGTATGGAGTTGGTGACTGCTGCCTAGGGACAGGAGATGTAAGATACTTTCTCTTTCTCCCCCATCTCTGCTTCACTGAAGCTGTCAATCACCATCTTCCTAATACATGGGAGGTATGACCCTCCCTAAGTCCAACTATCTACTTGTGTATAAAGTAATGGATATAGCATCATACCTGTGTAACGTACAGATCGGTGGTAATCGTTTTTACGATTACCACTATTCCGACATGGAGAAGCCGAACAAAGAA
This sequence comes from Mixophyes fleayi, assembly GCF_038048845.1. Taxonomy (NCBI): domain Eukaryota; kingdom Metazoa; phylum Chordata; class Amphibia; order Anura; family Limnodynastidae; genus Mixophyes; species Mixophyes fleayi. Next base: position 136,931,145 of record NC_134409.1, read on the forward strand.
AATCCAAAATTATGAAAAACCGATTGGAAAATAAACAGACTTACCCTCAACCCGATGCCGGAGATCTCCGATGGGAGCACCATGCTGACAGCAAGTGATTCCGATTGGAGAAGTGTTCAGCACTGCAGGCTGACGTCATCGCTACGTCTGTCAATAGAAATTTAAGTCAGCAATGTGGGGACCCCTAAGGTTAAGTGTTTAAACACTTAACCCAACATTGCCCCTTTAAATTTCTATTGACAGACGTCGCGATGACATCAGCCTGCCGGCACGTAAATCGGCTCTGCGTACTCCCGGAGCGGGAGGAGCGGATCTCAAGATACGTGTGGTGATGACTATGGATGTAGGTTCACTCTGCCGTACTAGACAAGACACTGAAGGATGTGTACATTACGTACGTGGAATATGACATCTCAAAGGACCACACAGGAAGAAAAAATATTAATCAAATTAATGTTACCTGTCAATAATATAGTTGTTTATGATTAGAAATGGAAATTGTATAAAAAAAATGTTTATATAAAAAAAAAAATTCCGTTGATAAACATTAGGGTTAGTCTGTTCTTAATGTCTACTGTACATAAAATACATTGTTACAGTTGCTCCTGATTGCAAACACATGTTATAGCTGCATACGCTACTGACCCAGGACTTAGACTAGACCCTGGTGCAAGAGATACGGCTGAAAAATAAGAAACTTTCACCCACGCAGAGCTTCATTCCGACGCGGCTGCATTCGCTTCAGTTTGACACGCCCACTTTGTGCATCGAGTACGGGCACACGCCCCTTCTCCGCCCCGTTCACGCCCCAAAATCGTAGACCGTCATAACTGTCATTTGTGTTGGCATACGCAGCAGGCTTGTTTCGTTGACGGCTGAGTGTCCTCGTTCTGGGCATGCGCAAAAGGGAATTGCGTACGATACGCACAAAGAACAGATACGTTCCTTAATGACTCAGGCCCATTGTGTACAGATATTTGGGTGCCATCTAAGCACATCATCTACATATTAGGAGCTGACCATAATGAATGACAATGCCCTCAGTTAGTACACGTACCACATTCACCCGATGGCTCACTCACTGGTTGGTACAGTTCTGAATTACGTCTCAATACTCCCAACTCCTACATTCAGCGCAGACTGAGAACCAGCTGACTGCGCTGCGAGCCCTGAGACCAGCTGACTGCGCTGCGGGCCCTGAGACCAGCTGACTGCGCTGCGGGCCCTGAGACCAGCTGACTGCGCTGCGGGCCCTGAGACCAGCTGACTGCGCTGCGGGCCCTGAGACCAGCTGACGGCGCTGCGGGCCCTGAGACCAGCTGACTGCGCTGCGGGCCCTGAGACCAGCTGACGGCGCTGCGGGCCCTGAGACCAGCTGACTGCGCTGCGGGCCCTGAGACCAGCTGACTGCGCTGCGGGCCCTGAGACCAGCTGACTGCGCTGCGGGCCCTGAGACCAGCTGACGGCGCTGCGGGCCCTGAGACCAGCTGACTGCGCTGCGAGCCCTGAGACCAGCTGACGGTGCTGCGGGCCCTGAGACCAGCTGACGGCGCTGCGGGCCCTGAGACCAGCTGACGGCGCTGCGGGCCCTGAGACCAGCTGACGGCGTTGCGGGCCCTGAGACCAGCTGATGGCGCTGCGGGCCCTGAGACCAGCTGACGGCGCTGCGGGCCCTGAGACCAGCTGCTGTGGAGCCAAATGACAGGTGGGATTATTGCATCAATTTATTTACTTGTTCTCTCCAAATCCAAATATCTACCATCAGTAAGTAGATTAATTTCTTCAAAGTATTAAACCTAATAAAAGAGAAGACTTCACATATTTTAATTTATACCCCCCAATTGGAATTAAGATAATTTGTAGCTAATTGTTAATTAATTCATTCATGGTTTATTGTTTTTCTGCTGCCTTCCGTTGGGAAAATAAGCAAATCTTAATGTTGTTTATAGCCTAACTACTTGTGAGCTGGAGATTACAGCCAACAACGGAACTTTGAAATCACAGTGGTCTATAAATCTCCCTCCCTTCCCGGTACACTACAAGAGAACTCGGCAGGCTGCCACAACTACTGATAGTTAGAGAAGCTGATAATAAGTATGAATGTTTTATAATTATATCTATAATTCTAAGTCAGAGGACAGGAGCGAAAAAATGGTTTGATAGGTCATAGTATATGATGTATCACATCTTTTCCCTTGGCAAATACGGGCCACATTGAGATTGTTTTTCCATCTTTTTTGCCGTTTTTTTAAAACGTTATTAACTAGAAAGGGATTGGTTCCTGGTGGATAGCCCTTCCCTAAGACACGCTACCATATTGTATAAGTGTGTGGATCAGCCCAAAAGAAAGAAGATAATTGTAGAGAGAGGGGGCCTTAATGTAATGTGGGTTCGAGGCTTAGGCTATTAATGATGAGTGTGGGCTATTCATTTATTGGGATGTTATGGTGGGGTCTATACATTTAATGCTGGGATGGTTTGGGGGGGAGGGGGTTAATAATTGAATGTGGGTTTGGTTAGGGGGAAAGAATGGTATTATGAATACTTGACTATTTTCTGACTGTCCACTCCGGTAAATCCCGAAAGTGGAGGTCAAGTGGCAAACGCGATGGTGCGTGACACCGAAAACCATGTCTTTCTTTTCATGCTTTTCGCATGATTTTCAGCTTCACCCTGGATACACTTTACATAAATTTAATGCTCATTAGGTCTGAGCTTGTCTCCTGATTGGCTCTAACTCACTTTTGTTCCCATTCAGCAAGTTATTTGCACGTCTCACTTGTTACACTTCAAAAATATCAACAAACTCGTTCAATTAATTGTTATTAAATAAACAAAAATTGTTCCCAATTCCAAAACCTTCTTCCAGCATAACCTTCAAATCTGATTCCTCTGCAAAAGATGCTGATATTCAAGGAAAGTTGAGATTTACGAAAACCCTTTATCCCCCGCTCTCCTGTGTGGTTTCGGCCTTTGTCAATAATCCAATCAGAAATAGCGCTATTTGCATCAGAGCCATAAAAATGTAAAACTGGTAACGTGTCTGTTATCAGCAATCGCTAAAAATAATTTGTGAGCGTTACTTTGCATCAGCCGTACAGGCACCTGACGTTATCAGTTAGACCTCCTTAGGCCGATCCTATTTGAGATAATACGTTGTCAGTATCCTGAATGTTAGCGCAGAATGAAGGAGTGGGCGACCTACTGTACGAACACCTGGCATACAAGGGGTTGGGGGATTATAACTGATCTGACAGCATCATCTTAGGGCTTTTATCTGTCTCTACTTTCATGCAGCAGATAACTGAGCCCTGTTAGACTCCAGGTGGCTCTTATCAGCGATCCCCAGACAGCTCTGTTCCTGCGCACAGGTGTGGGGTGCTTGTCCTTACCCCAGGATTGTATTTTCTCCTGTGCGTCTTTTTTTTCTTTCTGCTCAAATTTTCTTTGATCATCTTGTTAGGACAAATCTGAACCAGCAGCTCTCTCCCTTAAATCATCCGCTTACATGGAGGAAAAGACCTGGAGACTGAGGCCAGAAGGAAAAGTATTTACAACCCACAAATGTGTTCCCTTTAATCTTCTGGGCTTTACATGAGAGCAGAATCAGCAAATACTTCCAGCTTTAGGATTTCGGAGAAGTTTATCCCAGTTCATGTTTGGAACATTCGCTGCCTGCGGATTTCATTCCGAGCTTAATTACAGAACAAGTGACAGCTTTCAATGTCATTTAACCCATGTGTTATGTGACAATACTGTACAATAAAATTCAACAGCAAAATAATGCTCGGTTATTGGGCATCAAAACATAACGCACCCCAGAATCTGATCACGGTGTGTGATTACGTCTCCAGTTTCAATGATCTAGGGTTAATGCAGTAAGCAAATATTCAAGTGGTATTAACCAATATGTCCGCCCCCCGTTACAGATAACTGGAGCCACATCCCGCAACACTAGGCCACTCCTCCTGACGGGTGCTTATGCAAGGTTCCGGTAGAGTACTGCGTGCCATCTGCAGGGGCAAATGCATTGTAGAGGGGGTTTTCCACACCACGCCACCTGTGGGTGTGACCAGCATGCATGGGGGCATAGCTATAATATTACACAGTGCTTGGCTGCTCTACAACTTTTCCTATCCCCATAATATACACAGGCAATTCTACGTGCACTACTGTTAGGTGCACGCAGCTCTCCCCTTTCAAGCACAGCCGTGTGAACAGGGGCGGATCTAGAAAAGTATCCTACCCGGGGCGATTTAGGGGGGGGGCGATTTAGGCCCTGCCCCCTTTTTGACTTCAAGGCTGCCGGCGGCTGCACAATATGTGCAGGTCCGCTCGGCAGTGACAATGTGCTGTCCGGCTGCTCTGATTGTGTTTTAAACACAATCAGAGCAGCCGGGCAGCACACTGTCACGGCCGAGCGGACCTGCACATATTGTGCAGCCGCCGGCAGCAAGCCCCTGCTAGGGAGAGCGATTGCCCCCCCCCCCCCCCCCCTGGATCTGCCACTGCATGTGAAGTGGGGGTAGGGTCCAGTCACCTCAATTATACAGTGCCCCAGGCTTGGATGGGGGGTTTCCAGGCACCAGGATTTGCCTATGCATCTATGCTTGCTGTGACATCACTGCCCTCCTCCTCTACATGCAGAATATTTATAGACTATGAATTCTGTGAAATACAAATTCAATCTGCATTGAAAACAGGGACGAGAGCTTCACACGGTCCGGCCGTGTGTCTGATAAGTGTTTGATGAGGCGTAATTGTAGAAGGTCTGGCCATTTGTTAGGTCCCATGGATTACTTCCTGTTAGTGTATTCAGAAGATAATCGCATACACAAGCTGACAGTCATCAGTCTACGACCATATTTACTACCATGCCTGACACTAATCTGATCCATGCCGTTTTGGACGTGACCAGTATTATTAGCGTGTTCTGAATAAGTGGTAATAATAATGACATTTGAATTTGCAAAAATATCCTAAATATTTTGCCACTGCAGGACTGATTCATTGAGGGATGTAAGATTTTGTGTAAAATTGCTCAGAAACGCCATATACACCAGTGACATAGGTGTCTGCAGTTCATCTTCGAACACAAAGGCTCTTCCGACTGCCTAAAATTTCAAGGGTAGAAAAGGGGGGGGTGAGGGTGGGGAAGAGTTGTATGCACGTAGGTAACATACTGTAAGGGCAAGGACGAGAGCACGCGGCAGCGTCCGATTCAAACTCTGTCTCCACCTCATACTTGCCTACTCTCCCAGAATCTCCGAGAGGCACCCGAATTTTGGGGGTTGCCGTGCATTTTGCCAGTTCCTAGCAGGGGGCGGGACTACAGTGATGCAATAACGTCACCACGCCCCTTCCTTCCACCTGTCACATGACCTCTCCTCTGGGATCTCCGGGAGGAGAGTTTTAAAAAGTCAGCAAGTATCCTCACAGGCAGGGCCGCCTTCAGAAAAAAATCGGGCCAAGTACGGGCCCCCATGCCACCCGGCCCCCCCCCCCCCCATGAGTGGTGCCCCCCCCCATGAGCGCCCCCCCCATGAGCAACACATACTTACCTGGGGCCCGCCGCTGGTCTCCGCTATTCTGTCTTCAGCCTGGCACCAGGATCCGATCGCAGGGGTGGAGGAATCATTCCCCCTGCGATCATGTGATCTGTATTTTTATTAATGATTACTTATTAACAGGTGTTAATGTATTTATTTATTTTTTCTGTGTACGTTCTTATGGGGCTTTATATTGCACTGTATCCTGCGGTGAGCTGTATCTCTCTGCATACAGCAAGTTGCACATAGCCAGAGAGTAATTATACCCGTATTCAATTGAAAAGGTTTCTTCAGATCCATTTGCACTTGAATACGGACGCACCTGTGTGCAATTTCCGTCCAACTTAAAAATAAACGCAAATTGTACTCGCTTTGCGTCCCTTGCTTAGTCAAACCTTGTGTCTCCCATTTCTCCATCTATAAAGTATTCAGCCGATAGGAGAATAAAAATTCGATGAAATGGATAAAAAGAAATACACAAATAATTATTTTTCTTCTTTTCCTCCACATATCCGTCAGCTTTAAACCACCTTAATCTCCGCTTCAGACAAATCCTTCCCGAAAGTATAAAGGAATATTAATACATGTTCCAAAATGAACTCCGGGGAAAAGCTTTTGTGGCCAATGGCTGTGTGTTCCTCAGACACAGCGTGTCTCTGAGACGGCGCCGCGGCGCAGAGGAGGTGCGGCCCGCTGCGTGCAGTGATTGAGCAGCTGGAGACCCTGGGAAGGAGGACTGCAGGAATATTTGCCGCAGGATAACAACAAAACATGAAAGATGGATGAATCCGCTGGTTAAAAGCTCCAAACTCAGCAAAGTCGAATGTGTTAAATGATTAATGTCAGAAATCCCCAAATAGGTGTTAATTATACAAAACAACGTTACTTCCATCTGTCCTATGCAGTCTTCCCTTCTTCCTTCTCCCCTTCATATATATTTATCAGCCACTCTGTCTGTCTCTTTCATTGTATCCGCTGACAAGGAACATTTGCCTGTGCGAGAGGCCAGAGACCACCCTCTAAGGCCCCTCATCCACCGTCTGCCACTAAACCATTCTTACAAAGAGGCCTCTGCAATCTGTCTCCTGTAATCTCCTTTTTTCTTTGCATTTTGCAGTTCTGAATATTTTTCCCTGAAGCAAAATTAACAATCTGAGCTGCTCCCCATTCATCCTGCTGGGCACTAATTAGACTGTAATAACGTGGATGTACATCTGTTGATATTTGATCACACACGTTGACCCTCCAAGGTAACGGGCTGGGATTAAAAAAGCAGACTCTATTGTACTGTAGTCAGATGGGATAAAGGCTCAAATGCTGAATGCAGAAATTTTTATCATGCATTACGGCATAATGAGCAACAATCCCAATGGAAACAAATTAGGCAATGCACCAAATCCATTGAAACTCCGCCCAGATCCATAATCCCTGCCCATTTCAGCAAAGCCACTCCCTTTTCACGCATTGAAATTCAAAAAAAGAAATCTGTAAGAAAATGACTTTGCAAATAAAACGTGTTCCTGGTTAAGATGTTGTTTTAATGAAGAGGGTGCACGAAAAAAACACTCGCGGGAAAAACTGCAATGGAAGTTTGGTGATGATTGTTATGTGACAAATCAGTGAAACATTTACAGCACAACTGCAATAGAAATTGAAGTAAAGTAAATGATTAAAAAGCATTTCTAAGCATTCCTGTATCTGAAATAACTTCAGCCGCCCTATAAACAATGCATGCCCCCTGGCAGGATGGCATAATGTCCTGGCACTCTGCTGTACTTTGGAGAGATGTGTAAATATTCTCTTCATTTATTGCAGTTTCGCCTACAGTGGTGGAAACATAAACAAATACAGTAAGATATACAATGTATCAGAGAGCAGGATTGTCAGTTACTGTTTCCACAGTTGGAGAATTAGTAAATGTTCTGCATGGAGCCCAATCACAGGACAGCAGAGTAGTACATTTAGTTAGCAGCCTATAGCACAATGGATAATATTTTAGTGAGGACCCCACAGAGTGTGTCCAAGTCGTTGGAGGAGAGATGACAGCTAGGTGGAGTCTAAAGGGACAGTTTGCGATGTTTGTTTTCATGATCCGATGCAGATGGGTCAGTCTAGCTGGCAAGAGTAGGGCTGGATTACCCACAAGGTACCATATGGTTCTACCGAGGGCTCAAATAGCTTTAAAGAAGCACAACAGACCCCCAATGTAATTATTCTTTTACATGACTCAGCGACATAACCCATGTGTACATTGGGGTCCTCTGCTCGAATCATCGTCATCATCATGTATTTATATAGCACCATTTCCGCAGCGCTGTACAGAGATTATATGTCACTCACATCAGTCCCTGCCCCTTTGGAGCTTACAATCTAAATTCCCTAACAGATATACACTCAACTTTTGTCATTAGCAAATTAACCTACCGGAAATTGGAACGCCCAGAGGAAACCCACACCAACACGGGTAGAACATACAAACTCCATACAGATAAGGTCATGGTCGGGAATCAAACTCATGACCCCGTGCTGTGAGGCAGAAGTGCTAACCACTGAGCCAACGAGCTATCCTCTGGTCCTTCCTCTGTTATCCCCTCATCTCTGTCATCACTGAAACATTTCCAGCAGAGGACCCCCACCCCCACCTTTAGTAATTACAGGATCCACTGAATATATGGAGGGGGTCCCAGGAATAGAACATCCCCAAAATGTGAAGAAGTGGGGTTGTTTATCACATGGACTACAAGCTGAAAACCCTTTTGGTAACATGACCCAAGCTGGAAACCCCCCTTGATAACATGACCCAACCTGGAAACCCCCCATCCCTTGATAACATGACTGTCACGAATGCCACAATGGCCCAAGCTGGAAACCCTCCTTGATAACATGACCCAAGCTGGAAACCCCCCATCCCTTGATAACATGACTGTCACAAATGCCATAATGACCCAAGCTGGAAACCACCCTCGATAACATGTCCCAAATGGCACAGCTGTGACAGCTGAAATCACTGATGTCAATGGGCACTGTCTGCTTACAAGGTTGAATCCCCAAAATTCCCATGGCGGCTCCCTAAGGAGAAGTTCTCACCCTCCCTCATGGTAACTAGAGCCCATTACACAACACAGATATAAGCTCATATATGATCTGCTGCTATGTTTTACAGTACTCTCTGCATGTCATAAATAAACCCTTTAATATCAATAAATATCATGAAGTTCCTGCTCTGACACATGACAAATATAAGCGTTAGGCTCTTGATACGAACTGATACAATTCTTCGGTGGAATTAGCCGGAAGCCGCTAGGATACAGTGAAGGACAAAGAACAAAGAACTTTGAGTCTGTAAACTGTCGTCAGGCTGCGCGCAAGGTTCTTTGTACTGTGTCACGTCAGAAATCAATGGGTTTACTCTGTCTTTTATTCATTAATGTTGAGAACTTCAATGAAATTGTATATTAAGTAGAATTCATAATCTGTTTTTAGAAGAAAAAGGCAAATATTCAGCCCTATGTACTAACGTGTGTGTGTGTGTGTGTGTGGGGGGGGGTCCATAGTGGGCCTGTGATACAACAACAGGTTTAGAGGTTATAGTGTAGAGGAACGCAGCTCATGAGCCAGGATCAGTGTCATCAAACAGGACGGTCCTGGTTAGTTCTTGGCGTCTTGTTGGGAAATATTCTGTGTGGCTGCTGCAATGGGACCTAGTTACTAGTCTGTAAGTGTAATTTGCAGTAACTGTACTGCTGATTACTGCACAGGAGGAAGCTGCACTGTTCTCCTTGATCTGACCCTCAGTGTAAACACTAGAGGTGTGAATTTAATGTCGATGAATAAGCTGGAACGACAAAGGTCAATTCATTCTTCTGTGAGGTTGAGGTAGAACTTGCTGGGCAAACAAGCAACATTTTGTGGACAAATGCAGAACGTGGTACGTTGCATGAACAACTTTGAAAATGTACTTAATATCTAGTAAAAACTTAAGTGGGTCACGGGGCGTTCAAATGGCACCGAATGCTATAAAGAACTAATCTTTTGGCTAGGCAGGACATTTTTTTTTGTATATCAGGCTGAAAGGCTGGGGAACAATAACAGGCAACTATTAATTTAACTTATCCATCCCATGTTAGTTGCTCCATTTGTTTGCAGTTTACCACGTTTTTGTCTTGGATTTCTTGGTCTTGGTCAACCCTTACGAGATGCTGCTAACTTATCCAGGGTGGTGGTGGCAGCGCCAGGTTTGGGGAGAGTTGAAGAGTACCGGATCCCTGGGGGAAGTTTTGGCAGAACGCAGAGATAAGGTGACCTCCTCTAGACTTGAGGTGAAGAGAGGGTCAAAAACCTTTGCCCACAGTGGGCCTTACTTTGGAAGTTAGGGCTTACAATGGTTCTTTACCCTTTTGGAGAGGCCCAAATACCTTTGTAAGCACATGGCATTTCTTATGCGTTGGGCAAATCGTCACCAAACTCCGCACCGCGGCTCTAAAAAGAAAACAACATCACATGCAAGTCACGTTCCACATCAAATCAACATTGAAGCACTTTAAGAAGGTGTAAACTATATTACAAAACCTGTCAGAGAATTTGGGGAAAGTGGCGACCGAACTACCTGGCATTTTTTGCAAAGAAAAAAAGATAATCACATAAAATGCTAAAATAACAATAAACGGCTCAGGGTCAAGTCTATAAATTCTTATCTGACTCTAGAGATTTAGGATTGTTGCATTGAGCGTCTTCCTATTCTTCTGCACTAAAACATGAAATGGGAAGATAAGAGCATCATTTGTGATATAGATAGAGAGGACCATCTCCATACAACACAATGGAATCAAAGCCCCTGAAACTACCGTTATCATTTTTAAATATATAATTCTCTCCTATTGTTACGTTATTGTGTGTAAGGTACAGACAGTTTTAGAGAAGCGGAGTGTATGTCAGGATAGCCTTCAATATACGTTCAGATCTCATTTTATTAGCATAAAATGTGAATGGAGGTTGATGGGGGGCAGTAATTGTGAATTTAGATTCTACACGTCCATGTTTATTCCTCTCACTCTTTGTCATTCTCCCTGGACTTCCTGATGAAGCTTACAGTGCGCGTACACGTGCGAAGGGGAATAATTTGAGGGAAAGCAGTGTTCAAAGAAGTAATCGCTGCATCAAAGTCCACCTTCCACCCACTTTAATACCAGTGCTTTCATTAAATTAACGTTTTCATTGTTCACCTAAAAATACTGCTTAGTCCAGCTCCGGTTTGTGCAAAAACAAAGCCCTTTTCTGGAGACTTGATTTAGAGAGATCACCATATAATTTCATTGCCGATTGTCTATGCATTCATCAATTTACTAGTTGTTTTTATGACATTATTACACAATACTATATTTCCAATATTTAGGCCCTTGTTATAATTACGAATTTCCTTCTATTTTATTGATTCTGTAATATCCTATCCTATTCCAGAATTAAACACAGATGGTCTCATTTTGAACAATGCATTTGGTTGCAAAATCTGCACTACAATATATCAAGCAATCAGACACTTGCTTTCGTTGCCTAACCTGCACCAGGCAAATAAAAGCTAATTGCTGGTTGGTTATTGAGATTAAGTGCAAATGTTGTTCCTGAAAGCATTGTTGGTTAATCAGCCACTAAATATGGGTTCTGATTATTACAATGCAGAGTGCTGTTCCCCTAGCGTACTTTAATCTCTTGTTTTATGAGCAATATGGCTTAAATATCGAGGCTATCTTGGTAGACGGTGCCGTTGGATATTTTGCTGTGTGTACGTGGTGGTCTACATGACATGTTCTGACTTCATGTGGTCTAATCACCAGTAATCTGGTCTAATCTAATCACTACTTCAGTTTTGGCTCTCAGTTAAATGATCTCTTTTATGGATTATTGAGTATCACGGAGGTGTAACCCAGTAACGGATATAGATGGTCGCCAATACCTGATTACGAGAAAGGCCGTCTAACCCACTCTCGGCCTTTTTGCCACATATAAAAATCTGATGACAACATATACTAGAAAAGATAATCAAAATCTTTAATACATTCTCTGACAATATCACAGGGCAATTTGGGGAGGGCGTCTCACAAGGTTGGCACGTAAGCAGAAAATACTCATTACAAACAGTAGAAAACATACATGCTTTTTTTGTCACGTCTGAGTCCACAGAGTGGCCCTCGCCGAACAGGCTCGGACAGATCCCGGGAGGCGGGGTTTAAAAAAAACGGTCGCCACCTCCACCCGGGTCCTGTCAAACGGGGGAACCCCCTCACCCCCCGGCCGCGGGCAAAAATGGAGAGAAATCAGACACAAAGAGCAGAGTCCTCCGACAGAAAAATAAATTAATGCAGAAAGAGAACATGCATTCGGAGACAGAAGAACCGCGGACGTCAGCCAATCACATACCAGATCCTGACAGCCAATCACGCTCAGAAGTGGTCTGCGCTTTGCACACAGTTTTTGGTCTTTAAAAAACCTTGTTTTTCAGGAATGAAGAAAGGAATTAAATAATGAACAACGTGAACGAGTAAATAGGACAAAATATAAAACGAAAAAAAGTAACTGAAAGTGGGATTAGCAAGCATCAACTGGATGGATGAATGAACCACAGAGGGTAAGTGTTTCAACATGGAAGCCAGGTCACTGAAGTGCTTGTTGGTGGGGAGAGGGAGAAGATGAAAATGGGCTCTCCACATGGTGAAAGAAAATTGGGACATGAAAGGGTTAGGAGTCGGTATGCAAAAAGTTCTCAGAAACTGTACAGAATGATTTGAGTCTGATGGTCCCCTAAAAAAGGCAGAAGAGCCCTGGTATCTCCCGCTCACAAACTTGCTTCCAGCGGGGCTGGGCGCTCATCCCTTGGTCTGGCTCCTGAGATGCAAGCCAGGAATAGTTCAGATGGCTTGGATGAAGCAGCTTCCCTCAGTACTCAAGGGCTGTGCACTGCCATGTCCCAGCAGCTCCTCTCCTCCCATGATTGGCCGCCGTGGGAGAGGCACCGGTGAAGGGGGAGCAAGCCGCACCGCACAACGCAGGAGTGAAAATGTAGCCGCTCCGTCCATCTGACATGATCAGGCCGTCTAGATCACCAGGTTGTTGTAGCTGACATATTTTTTCTTTGTTGCTGGACCTGGGTGACAGAGAAAGGGGAAAAATTAGGATATATCTGGACATCAAGTCACTCAACCTTGTCTATATATATTTAATCTGTACCTGTCACCTACACACAGTGGAAGCAATAATGTGGTTTGTAACAACATTCATGGAAAGCAGCCTCAGTGATGTCACTAGTTCCTAGGGAGTTGGCTCAGTGATGTCACTAGTTCCTAGGGAGTTGGCTCAGTGATGTCACTAGCTCCTAGGGAGTTGGCTCAGTGATGTCACTAGTTCCTAGGGAGTTGGCTCAGTGATGTCACTAGTTCCTAGGGAGTTGGCTCAGTGATGTCACTAGTTCCTAGGGAGTTGGCTCAGTGATGTCACTAGCTCCTAGTGAGTTGGCTCAGTGATGTCACTAGTTCCTAGGGAGTTGGCTCAGTGATGTCACTAGTTCCTAGGGAGTTGGCTCAGTGATGTCACTAGTTCCTAGGGAGTTGGCTCAGTGATGTCACTAGCTCCTAGGGAGTTGGCTCAGTGATTTCACTAGCTCCTAGGGAGTTGGCTCAGTGATGTCACTAGTTCCTAGGGAGTTGGCTCAGTGATGTCACTAGCTCCTAGGGAGTTGGCTCAGTGATGTCACTAGTTCCTAGGGAGTTGACTCAGTGATGTCACTAGTTCCTAGGGAGTTGGCTCAGTGATGTCACTAGTTCCTAGAGTGTTTCATCAGTGATGTCACTAGCTCCTAGGGTGTTGGCTCAGTGATGTCACTAGTTCCTAGGGTGTTGGCTCAGTGATGTCACTAGCAGGGCCATCTTAACAACATTATGGGCCCCCGGGCAAAGCAGTGCACCGGAGCCCCTAGATATAGATAAAGATATATAGATGTATACAGATATAGATATATAGAGATAGATAGATGTACTTGCTCAGTTACCCTTGAAGGTTTTTTATGCAGGTTTTTTTCTTTTGCAGGATTATTTATTCTCATTAAGAGCCTTGCCTATGGGGCCCCCTTGCCCGTGGGGCCCCCGGGCACCTGCCCATCGTACCCAATGGAAAAGATGGCCCTGGTCACTAGTTCCTAGGGAGTTTCATCAGTGATGTCAAAAGTTCCTAGAGTGTTGCCTCAGTGATGTAACTAGTTCCTAGTGTGTTGCCTGAATAATGTCACTCGTTCCTAGGGTGTTGGCTCAGTGATGTCAAAAGTTCCTAGGGTGTTGGCTCAGTGATGTCAAAAGTTCCTAGGGTGTTGGCTCAGTGATGTCACTAGTTCCTAGAGTGCTGACCGAATGATGTCACTAGTTTCTAGGATGTTGGCTCAGTGATGTCACTATTTCCTAGGATGTTGGCTCAGTGATGTCACTAGTTCCTAGGGTATTGTCTGAATGATGTCACTAATTTCTAGGATGTTGGTTCAGTGATGTCACTAGCTCCTAGGGAGTTGGCTCAGTGATGTCACTAGCTCCTAGGGAGTTGGCTCAGTGATGTCACTAGTTTCTAGGATGTTGGCTCAGTGATGTCACTTGTTTCTAGGGCGTTGGCTCAGTAGTTAATAGGGTGTTAGATAAGTGATGCCACTATTTCCCAGAGATTTGATAGGCAGTATTCTTATGACTTTTGTTTCAGTCCACCAAATTCCTGCTTCCATTCTATACAGGCACTGGGTATCTCCCAACTGTCTGGATTTAGGGGCTCTGTCCACCCATCCCGATCAGGACAGCTTGGTTCCGTGGGACAGAAAGTTGGGAGATAAATGCTGCTAACCGCTGCTCTACATAGTATCGCAACGCCACATTCTCTCCACTTTTGTCCCAATTCCGCAACTCAGAAGGTTATGAGGTTATGGCTCTGGGTAATCTTCAACAACTGTACATATAACATGGTTTCTCCAGCTCAGTGACTGATGTCAGTCAGCTCTAGACCAAGCAATATAATAATGGATGATCAGATCAGGAGGGCGGCCATGCCACAAGAAGGAAATATAAACCACAGTGCTATGAAGTAGATAAAGCCAATATTAGATATCAATACACATTAAAGGATGTGTGTTAGTGAGCTAAATAATGTGCCTGATATAGATGAAGTGTTTATCTGAATTAATGATATATATCCCCTATGGAATTTCATTCCTAATGCTGACAAATATCCTTAAACAGCAATCGAAGAATTCCTCAGGGTACATAAGATACATTGTATACTCTGATATACAACATGAGAGATTGTGTAATGGAGAAAAGACATCTGTGGCATTTGGGAAACAGAGAAGACATAACGTAATATACACGGCTTCTAAAGCAAAACAAGCGCTGTATATAGACATGCAATGCTATGAACCTCATATACGTAAATATATATATATACATAAATATATATATATATATATATATATATATATATATATATATATATATATAAACTATACACTAGAGACCCTATTTGCTGCTTTGTATTTGTGCACATTGGTCCCCACACTCAGGGCCATCTTAACAACATTATGGGCCCCCGGGCAAAGCAGTGCACTGGGGCCCCTATATATGTATATTTATATATAGATATAGAGAGATACAGATATAGATATAGATATATATATATATATATATATATATATATATATATATATATATATATATAGATAGATGTACTTGCTCAGTGACCCTTGAAGGTATTTTTTGCAGGTTTTTTTTTTTCAGGATTATTTTTTCTAATTAAGAGCCGTGCCTATGGGGCCCCCTTGTCCGTTGGGCCCCTGGGCACTTGCCCATCGTGCCCAATGGAAAAGATGGCTCTGCCCACACTATTAGGACAGGGATTAAGTATACAGGAGAAGGGCGCTGGCAGCTGCAGAGTTGAATGCTTCTTACATAAATTGGGTTTGTATCACATAAATATGACACATTTGACAGTACGGAGTGAGTCACAATTGCCTGCACTTAAATGTGTACAACATCTGTCCCTTCTCCACCATGCAAGCCGACATCTTTAATGCTTTGCAGAGTGGTGCTCGGCGTTACATCTGGCATCATTTAATAATGGGAAAGGGCACTGAACAAAAGCCTGAATCCCCGTACATCTGAGTAACAAACATCTCTGATTGATGGATTCAAATACAGGGGCATAATCAATCATTAGGAAAGTAAGTAACTGACATTTTTACCTTTCTCTCTTTTGGGTGTAAGTAAGGCAAAACCATGTTGTATTGGAGGGGGAGGTAAATTTAAAATGTGATGGCAGCTTTATAGCTGGGGTAGGGCATGTCCTAGATCAACTTTAAATTTCAGTGTACAAATAATCTAACACGTATTTGTGTGCTACATGAAAAAACAGCCAGTATTTTCCACACGTGCAAAATTATAAACTAATTTGCACCCCTTCAATTGCAACATGGCTTTGACCAGAAAACTTGAGTAAGAAAACTTATTCAATTTTTTGCTCAACTATACTTAATAAATCAGGCCCATTGTCTTCTGCTGTTTGCAATAGAGAAGGAGGAAAATATCTGCATAAGACTGATTTTTTAAAGTTTACATAAAAGTAGCACAAAAAAAATATAAATTAAATTAAATTTACTTGAAGCCGTTTGTATTTTACTTTTCAAAACCCATCATGTAGCAAAAAAGGTTCTTACGCCCTAGAGATGTTCAGCATCCTCCACACAACGCTGCCCTATAAATACATTTTAGAGAGGGCTCAAGTTGTGATTTTAGATGGAGTCAATGAAAGTGGGACATGATATACCACTGACTGGATAATATACAGCTTGGGATATCCTATCAAAGGCACATTTCATTATCAAGATCTGACATTATTATTAAGCTACATTCTCTGCCAGCATTCTCTGCCAGCTTGCAGTCTAAGACTGAGTAATGCAGTATGTGAATTGTGAATTGTTAATTCTTATTAGAGATGCTCAGGCTCGGTTCCTCGAGAACTGAACACACCGAACTTAGGGGATCCGAGTACCGAGCCGACCTGTCGCTCGCCCTCGGAATCGAAAACGAGATTGTGACGTCGTCGGATCTCAGGTCTCTAGAGTTTTGGATTCCTTTTTAAGATCCAAAATAACGAGAGGGTTGGAGGCAGGGCGGATCCCCCTTTTTCTTTTCTGCCACTGCTGTGTGCCAATGTGTCCTAGATGTGCTAGGAACTGCCGTGTGTTTGTGTCATTGCTCTGTCGCTTACCATCCAGCCAGGTCGCTGCAGTCTTTGTCCGAAAGTGTATGAAAATAATATTGTGACCTGTGAGGGGGTCAAAATTGACTGCAAATAACTTGAAATTAATGTTATTGAGGTTAATAATAATGTAGGAACAAAAAAAGTTCAAAATGATGTGATTTTAGCCAAAACCAAAACCAAAACACGGAGCTAATCCAGATCCAAAACCAAAACCAAAACCAGTTGACGGGGGTCAGTGAGCATCTCTAACTCTTATGAATGGTAGCGTCCCTGCCGATGATGGAGGGCCATTGAGACCACACCAACAGTGTAGTAAATATTTCTGTGCCCATACTACAAGTACATCGCTCCTTTAAATATTAAACAAAACGGAACTGCTCTCTGTCACCCTGTGAAATATTTATACCCTCGGACACGAGGAGGAAGCAATATGCTGAATTAATGCGGTGATCACAGACTTGTCTATGCTGGATATTAATAGGATGTGGAATTGTCTTTAATGCTTTTGAACACATTACAGTTAAAGGTCACTGCATTAGTTCCTGTTCTTGCTTTGTTGCTTTAGGTACAAGAGAGAATAACTTATCTTCTTGACAAACCCTCTAACTCTCACATAATTATTATCATTATTATAGTCCATTATTCATGTAAAAAATACACAGTAATATATAAAAAAAAAGGTATCATCAATTCACATCAGTCCATTAACAGTGAGATTTGCACATGACAAAGTCCTGTCTGCTGTCAGAGGCTCCGCTTTCATTAATAATAACATCTACAGACGTCTGGTATGTCTTCCGTGATGACAATAAGGAGACCGTAGTACGCTATAACATGTGTCACATGACTCATGTCAATGATTTATTCTCACTGGTATTTGTACTCTTAATAAAGTGTTTTCCCATATAAAGTGCTAGTTGGTGCTAAAGGATATTTATTGAACGTCTTGGCTGTCTTCTGACCCTGTGTGATGTAAGAATCAAGTGTAAATGAATAATTTTGTATGGGGTAAAATGCTTTGTGGTTACCCGTAAAAATGGGAATGCACCCACTAATGTGTGCCTGAAGCCCATTATCATCTATCATATAGCGCCACTAATTCTGCAGCGCTGTACAGAAAACTGACATCAATCCCTGCCCCGTTGGAGCTTACAGTGTAAATCCCCTAACATACACACACAGACACAGAGAGAGACTAAGATCAATTTGTCAGCAGCCAATTAACCTACCAGCATGTTTTTGGAGTGTGGGAGGAAACGGGAGCACCTGGAGGAAACCCACGCAAACATGGGGAGACCATACAAACTCCACACAGATAAGGCCATGGTCAGGAATTGAACTCATGAGTGCTGTGAGGCAGAAGTGCTAACCACTGAGCCACCGTCTGGTCTAGCAGTACATTGCAAAGCACATAAGTGTACCTGGCCTGCACTCTGCAAGGAATGCCTTGTCCTCTACTAGAAGGAGATAAAAGTTGCTCCCTTACTACTAAAGAGATCTTGACACCCAAAGCCATGCCTTTACCCCTATAAATAGGCACCTTCATTGCAAAAATAGGCTCAGGGCAACAGAAAATATTATTTGCGCTGTTGGGCCACATTTTTGTCCTCACTTAGATCTTGGCGTTGGTCAGGGCAGGTTGGCCAATTTTACCCCGGGGTGCAAGACTCGACTCAGAAGCCCATTAGGAACATTTTAAAGGGAAGAAAATTCTTGTAGCCCAGCGACCCAGTCCAAGGTAGCTCACTATGGGACAGGCCCAGAGGGCAGATGCCACCCCTGCCCCCCAGCCCAGTGTGCCCCTGGCATGGATTCACTCCTATGTGGCACCATTTTTCATAGAGTGTAATCTATCAGACGTTGCTTAAACGACACAAGTCAGATCTTGTTGTCCCTAAACCCTGCTAGATCTCTAAGAGATGCCTTTTACAGATTACCCATGTTACATCTATGCCCCAGTAACAGAAGACACACGAAAGCTCCACAAAAACAAGATGAATCTCCTCCGTAACCTCTTTTTGCCCCCCAGTGAATTCCTCTCCAGTGCCTCCCTGGCACCACAGAGGTTAAGTGTGGCAGCGGGGAAGACATTGTAACTAAGAAGTAGAGAGTAATAAAACAGATTCTAACCGCGCAGGCAGCACAGGGCATAAATCTAGGCTCTAACTTTCCAAGGCAGCGAAGGATTTGCAGACAGACTCAATTCAGTCGTAAAACACTCACAAGAAGAATTAAAAATGAAAGCACATTTAGGCTGATCACAGCGAAAAGGAAAGGAAAAAAAAAAGCATAAAGGCCAAGCGGCTCTAATATCACCGGCATTCATCTATGTCCCCTGTAACGCATGATGTGCCAGGGGGGCGAGAGAGGACGTCTATGAGCGCGCTCTCTGCTATCTCACAAGACAGATGTTCCAAGGATAATTTAACAGAGACAAAGCTCGGCTGTTTGGCCACAGTTTGCATCCAGCTGGATAGAACCATTACTTAGTGGGTGGAAAACGCAAAGGGAGATGTCACCAGATAGGGTATATATGTGTCCCATCGTCTGGGCAAAATCCTATATATTCAATAATCAGAGTCTGAAAGTCTATATAACCCCCTAAGCTCGTCTGAATGAACAGATGGGAGGATGTAATAGCGGTTCTCCCTCCTAGACAAGATGGGTCTGTTGGCGTATTGAGCCAGCGCTGAAATGTATTCATGGATACTGCGGTTCCTGAGCTTTCATTCTGGACAACAGCTGGAAGAAGACAAGAATTGATAGGACGATTGTGCAGAGAGTGGTTGCAGGCAGCGAGCTGTGTCTCGCTTTGGAAAGGCTCTTTCCAGCTGCCAGATTTTCACTCTTGATGCACAACGTATAAATGTAAGCTTTAGAAAATTGACTGACAAATGTTTACAAAAGCCTCCCCCCCCCCCTCCTCTTCCCCCCCTCCAGGCCTCTGCAACTCTGGGATGTCAGTGACAGGCTGTGATGTACGGTGGGATTTCTATCAAAATGATGCTATTAATTGTGTTTTTCTGCCTAATAAACATATCTTGGCATTTGCTACCGTGTAGATTGGAAGCTCCTGGTGAAAGTGTCACAACCTGGAAATTTTGTCCGTAACTCCGTTGGCAAAACAAAATCAGTTTTTCATTCTTCTCTAAACTTTAAGATTCAACCACCCCCCAATTTAGACATTCATATTAGCCATGCAGCTTAAGGTGTTTTCTGAAGTGGAATAGCCTAAAAAAATGTTAATGTCCAACACATTCCATCATCTTGGGGCAAATGTATTTGCAAACCAACAATATTCGGCGTATTTGACAGCTACATTTAAAAGACAATGGGCCTGATTCATTAAGGATCTTAATTTAAAAAACTTCCTATTTAAATCTCCTGGACCAATCCATGTTACAATGCAAGGGGTGCAAATTAGTATTCTGTTTTGCAAATAAGTTAAATACTAACTGTTTTTTCATGTAGCACACAAATATCAACTTTAAATTTCAGTCTACAAATAAACTATGAAGTATTTGTTTGCTACATGAAAAAACAGTCAGTATTTAACTTATGTGCAAAACAGAAAGCTAATTTTCACCCCTTGCATTGTAACATGGTTTTGTCCAGGAGACTGAAATAAGAAACTTCTTAATTTAAGTTCCTTAATGAATCAGGCCCAATGTGTTTAAAGGCAAATCTTGGTAGAGGGATTTGCAAAAAACCTTAACCTTAAGCTTTAGAAAACCCTCTACTGCCTGTGTTTTCTCTCTTTTGAACATTTCTAGAGATTTATTAAAGATTCTTTGATTGAAGACTAACATTTGAACACATTGCTATTTTGCAGAGAGCTACAATTGTTTCAACAATGTAAATATGTAAAGTCAATCTTGGCAACCAGCCAAGTTCTACTACAGAGAGGGAGGGGCTTGTGAGAGCTCAGACTACTATCTTTTCAAACTCACTTCATACATGTCAGCCGAAATCTTCAGTTCACAAGAGGAAACAACCTTAATTTATTGTTCGTACTGAAAAGTGACATATTTTGCATTCAGCCTTTCTAATTTAAATCGTTTTCATAAATACACAACACCTCTTTCATTGCACAGAAAAGATACTGTTCACACTGCAAGTTCTTCACACATTCCTTTCTCTTTCTACACAATTATTTTAATACTGTCTTTTACAGTTTAATTTTAGCTCTCGCTTTGAATGTGTTAACCACCGTATAAATATAGACTTTATTAGTCTTCAGAAACTACCAGAAAACTCTTAATTAAGGCCCAGAAAACATACCTATGCACTCGTATCCAAACAGCATCGCCAAATTGGTCAGATATAGTCAATATGCTGCAGTGAGATAATGTTACAGTGTTATTTTAATTAGTAAGTTAAAGTTCTGCAGCTCTTAAGCCTTAATCTCTTTTCTTTGATTGTACCTATAAGGGGTTTGTTAAATCTCTGTATTGAAAATTACCATCTTTAAGAAGCTACTTTGGAAGGGGGAGCTTCTCATTCTGTGGCAGTGTAGAAGCTTAAGTGTGACTGACAGGCTTGCCATCTTTAACAGGTGTATGTACTGACTGGCGGAATCAAACACTAGGGCATTGCCAAAGATGTCACAACAAGTTTAAATGAAATAACTGTGAAATTATGGAATGTCCTGAACATTGTATCTTATATTAACAGCATTTTAGTCTTTGCCCACCTATTTTACTAACCTGCTTCATAAATGAAAACTCATTTATTGATATTAGTTATCTTATTATATACGGATGTAGTGAGTTTATCTTAGACAAACAGTTTGACGGGGAACTAGTTGGATTTTATTCTGTGATTGGACAGATCCAATATGGTGGTTTGTTTTCTTCACATTTTCATGCATGCTGTAACACGGCTGAATATTATTGTTTTATTAATAAAACAAACTGTTATTTTGAGTTACATCCCATGGGATCGGTAAAAAGCAAATAATATAAAATCATTTGTTGAATGTTGCCCTCTAAGAGAATGCCGCCCACCTAGGAGTACTGCCCCAGGCTAAGCTCTATTTGGTAAGCGAAACGCTGCTGCTATGGGAATGGCAGACACAGACTCTTATGCTGATAATAAACTTTTGCAGGCGGATATATCCTTAGAGATAGTTTTGGGAACACTGTCATATGGCTGCATTTCATAGCGAGATGTAACTGTGGCAGAAGGTCAATACTGAAATATCTGCATGTCAATAAATCACTTTATCGCAATATATTAAACCAGCAGAATGGCTGTAGGGCTACAGAAGAAAAACCCCTACGAGTGATCAATTTAAAGTGCAGTGAATAAACATAGAGGAAGGCCAAGTAAACCAGGAGTCAGATAATGTATGCAGGACGGCAATGTAAAATAACTCACATAGAGCGTCACCTCTGGGACTTGATATCCCAAAGCACTGCCAAATGACTTGGCCTCTGCAAAATAGAGTCCCATTTACTGTCACCGATTATAAAATATTGGAATGCAAGTGCTTTTGCGTGGAGGGTGAGACCAAGTTTAATAAATGGCTCTCACCCTCTCTCTTGTTTCCTTAATTGCTAATTAATCTTAGTGTTGGACGCTTGGGTTCCAAGAGTTTGCGGAGAAAGGACATTGAGAAATGCATAAAATGTGACCTGCCTTCAGGCAGAAAAACAGACACAAAATTGATATTAAATATAGAATGTTGCTTTTTTCCGAAAGTTGCTAGCAAAATCTATAAATGTATATAGTGTGGCAGAAAATGGTCAGACAGGAGAGGAAGAGGAAGCCCAATCATGGTAAAGCGAAGGACATATGAGGTGGCCTCTGAGAACAGCTTTAAATGAAGAATTACTGAAGAAAGATGATTAACCCTCACAAAGGCAACTACCATTTTAAATATATTTAAAAATGCATTTTCCCCTCCCCGTATCTGTGTAATGAGGGTCCACTGGGACCCATTTTGTCTGTACCAGAAGGATGCCTGAAAATATTTGGCCTCCACAATGTAAGGCACAGTACTAAGGGCAGCAGAGATGAGGATCTCACCTCACTTCTTGACTCTCAGCCTGTTCTTGGTTCCCCTCTTCCCTTATCTTACTTCAGAATCCCTGATTGTTGGATGTAACGTAGTCTGAAATCAGTCACTGGCTCTTCCTCCTGCATTGTATCGTAGTGGTGACTGACAAGGCAAATAGAGGAGGTACAGGAGAGATAGTATAACTGTACTACTAATCAGCCACCCTCATCTAACTTCAGAATCCCTGATTGCTGGATGCAACGTAATCTGATATCAGTCACTGGCTCTTCCTCCTGCATTGTGTTATCATAGTGGTGACTGACAGGGCAAGTAGAGGAGGTACAGGAGAGATAGTATAACTGTACCACTAATCAGCCACCCTCATCTAACTATAGAATCCCTGATTGCTGGATGCAACGTAATCTGATATCAGTCACTGGCTCTTCCTCCTGCATTGTGTTATCATAGTGGTGACTGACAGGGCAAGTAGAGGAGGTACAGGAGAGATAGTATAACTGTACTACTAATCAGCCACCCTCATCTAACTATAGAATCCCTGATTGCTGGATGCAACGTAATCTGATATCAGTCACTGGCTCTTCCTCCTGCGAGGTACACAAAGGGTCCGCAGCGCCGTACATGACATATACACTAAGCAGTGATCCATAACACATAACATGATACATGAAGAACAAAATACAAAGACCAGATATACTGAATGAATAAAAATACAGATAACACAGTAATGTAGATCATATTATATGAGGGACAGTGAGTGAGAGCGATGGTAGGAATCAGAGGGACGTAGTTTCTGTAATCTATATCCGTAAATTACACCTCCTCCAAAAACTGACCACGCCCCCTCTGATCTTATGCCACCGCATCACTAGGGTCACATACGCTTTTGTTTAAAAAAAATTAATAAATCAGGTCACTTTAATATATGAACCCTATAATGATACGAATACTGAGCATGATTATAATGTAAATCTTTTTATATCTACTGAAGAGTATTGTAGTTAAAATGCACTTACATGGCCAAGGGAAAAAGGATAGCAAGATTAGGATTCAATATGTAAAATAATTGGAATTATAATGTACATTTGATTAATATTGAAAAATAGGAACATATTGATGGGACAAGAAAAACTTTAAAAGTTGAGACTGTCCCTGGAAATTAAGGATGACTGATAAACAGCCACACCCACATCAAACAGCCATAGTGGTGCGCGGGGTGGGATTGTATGAAGGAGGTGCGCGGGGTGGGATCGTGTGGAGGTGGTGCGCGGGGTGGGATTGTACGGAGGTGGTGCGCGGGGTGGGATCGTGCGGAGGTGGTGCGCGGGGTGGGATTGTACGGAGGTGGTGCGCGGGGTGGGACCGTACGGAGGTGGTGCGCGGGGTGGGACCGTACGGAGTTGTGGTGCTCGGGGTGGGACCGTACGGAGGTGGTGCTCGGGGTGGGATTGTACCGAGGTGGTGCGCAGGGTGGGATTGTACGGAGGTGGTGCGCGGGGTGGGACCGTACGGAGGTGGTGCTCGGGGCGGGATTGTACTGAGGTGGTGCGCAGGGTGGGATTGTACCGAGGTGGTGCGCGGGGTGGGACCGTACGGAGGTGGTGCTCGGGGCGGGATTGTACCGAGGTGGTGCGCAGGGTGGGATTGTACGGAGGTGGTGCGCGGGGTGGAATCGTGCGGAGGTGGTGCGCAGGGGGTTGCATGCGAGGGAGCCCTGTGCGGACATGAAAAGTGTGTGAATCGTCAATAACAATGGTTGCAGCCCTGGTGTACCGTAACTTTTATTTTCTATCTTAACACCAATCTGTCTCCATTTATGTCTCATCTTTATCTCTCCTCTCTCTCCCTTCAGTCTCCAGCCGTTTATGTCACTCTTCTCTTTACTCCCCTAGTTTCTCCCTCTCCTGCTCAGACCCCGTTATCAGTGCTGCAGATATATAGTTTAATTAGCTGATTACATATGTATTTACCCCCTCTCTGCCCTTTCATATTTAACAGTACGGCTCATGAAATAACTGCAGGAAGATGATGAGGTGCCCGGTGTCACAAAATATATAAGGTGTAATACAAGATATATTTTAACAATGGGTAAACTTTCGCTTTTCCTTTAATACTTAAATAAGCAAGATGCTTATAAACTCAGAAACATTACAGCACCAAGATATTAACTGTACAACTCACTTTTCATACCAGCTGAAAATGTCTGTTTACCTGTTTCTTTATGTAGCTCTATAAATTTGGACATTTGGGTGATAGTCCTGAACATTTAAAAAAAAATGTTAAAAAATTGTGACATCATGAAATGCGAAAAATGGTTCGGGCTGTTCTACATGTATCCATACGGGTCACTTTTATGTCAAGACCAACATTTTCTCTAAATCAAGTCATCTAGAAATGAATAGGTTAAATGTTTAATATAATGGGAATTCCACACTAAAGAGCTGCATTGAGAATCTGCTGTTCTGTGTAACCCTGCAGGGGATTCTTTTCACCGGCCTCGATAAACTCAGTTTTTAAACGCTATAATATTTAGTTAGAAGGGAGAGCTTATATATACACACCGAAAACTATGACAGAGTGACGTGCTAGCTCTGTGAAGAGGACGGCTTTACATTTATTACCATTAAGACGGCAGCGCCAGAATACAAGCAATTATAAAGACATAATATTAAAATGTAAGTGATACAAATGTAAATTTAAGTGCAAAATACAGAGCATGTATTAATAAAATATTAATGATCTCCAATTTTACACCAGTTAAAGGGATTTATCAATCAAGGTCATGAATTTTAATGATAAAATCGATTGCATTCATTTTAACAGTGGTTTGGTTGTGTCCTTAGTAGCTTCCTCCCTCTTGGATAAACATTTAGCCTGTAACAAAGCAATGCATTCAGTAAGCTGTGCAATCTCATATGGACACAGTAAAGGGGGGAAATAGATACTGTTCTGGTTAAAGCTATAGAGCAGAAATAAACCTTGGAAAACATCAAAGTACCACGTAAAATAAAACACATCTCACTATAAAAATAGCTATGTAAAATTATAAGCAAGTTCAAAATAATATTCATGAAGAAATCATTGTGAATTGGGCATCTGGACTACCTGCATTAATTATACTGCAAACAACAATCTCACTAAGCCAGAGTAACCCCCACCCCAACAGTGCAAATTTGGGTGCAATTTAAGGAAGGTTTTGCTATCGAAGGGCGTGATTTGGGAGGAACGGGTGTGCAGATAAGGGGCGTGGCCTAAGATTCCTTTATTTCCAAACTGACGTTGTTATGAATCTATCATGAGCTGATTAATGGATCAGGCCGCCCTAAGCTAATATACTCTTAGCTCCCCCTTGTCCTTCAGGCCGGGCAAATACGCGATAGGTTAAAACTCGTCCTTAATTTAAATCCGGCTTCCTTCACCCCCCCACGAGGTCTAAGCTCATGTGTTCTCCACTTGACTTTTTTAAAAGTGTCACAGTAATCTCAGTCACTCATTTCTTTTTCATTAACTCAGACCTGTCTAGCTGAACGTTGGCGTGAACGAGCGATACTGAGGGTGCAGGAGGAGGGGCTGTCACGCTGATGCTTGTCGCCATCGTTGACTCACGGTCTTCAGGCTTCACCATGGGAATAAGTCAAGGGGTCTATTTATTAAACTGTGATAAGCCAGAAATCCGGAGAAATCGTCCGTTTCCTCTGCAGATTGGCCGTCACATCTTTTCTTTCAAATTTTTAAAGGGTTAAACCAGGAAAGACAGAATTTTCTCCTTCCTTAATCTATTCTACATTGATCACTGCAGCAACCCCCATAGACTTCCATGTTAAAGACTTCTGACCCCATTTAACAAGCGGTGAAAAGCTGTGTACCGTTAGCTGTGAAGAACTAACGCTATCTCAGGTTGTGACCCCAAAAAAGGGTTTCTTTCTCTTTTCACGGACATTAGTTATTTTAGGAACGGGGGGATCGCCAGCCCTGTCTTGGTAAATACCGGCGGCAGCACATTTTGTATCGTTGCGGTATACACAATGATACCTACTGCCGCTCACCAGCCAAAAAATTACTACAAGCTGTACTACATTTTTTTTCCATGTAAATTTACTCCTTTTATTTGCTTTCCTTAATGGATCGGGCCCTAGATGTTTTTTGTACACGTCGTTAAGCAACTTTTACTAACTGCAATGCTTTTTCTGGCTTCTTTCTGTGCCTTTCAGCCAGGTATTTGCATCACCAGAAAAAGCTGTTTATTTTCATTTCCATGTAATGCAGAACAAATTGGTGCAGGGAGCGTATCACTGGGATATGACAGAAGACGTCTTCTGGGTAAAATTGCAGCCAATTCATAGAATACAGAAGAGTCGCGCTGTATCATAGCATACCTCCCAACATTTAGAATCCCGAAAGCGGAACAAATGAGCCCCACCTTGTACCACCCAAACTCCACCCACAAAGGGGCAAATGTATGCAAACTCCACCCACTTTTCTGTTAAGCTCCACCCATTTTCCTTATGCAACTGGGGATGTCCTTCTAAAATGGGGACCATTGGGAGGTATGTCATAGGGCAATAAAATAAACAAGAGGTAAATTAACTCCATATTCTATAAATAAAATGCCATGTCCTCCTGGATATGAAGTGAATTTACCACTTTTTTAAAGAATATGTTCCTCCAATTTCTGCTCACTTCTCACCTATACAATTCACCTGAATGGTCATTTATGAACCTACAAAGCTAATTGTGGTTCTGTGACAGCACGTGCCTATATTTGCATTAATACCCATAATATTACCCAGTATATAATACTTCTGTTGCTATATCAAGCCTACCCAACATAGATCTCTTCTCTTGTCTCATATTCCCCAACTTGACCCCTCCGTACTGCCCAAGATCTGTGCCTCTCATCCCCACCCATCGCCTGATCCCATTCCCAGTGACAGGATTCCACTCTGTGGAATTCCCTCCTTCATATAACCGGCCTTCAGACCTTGCAGTGTTCCCTGAAAACTCATCTCTATAGGCAAGCTACAAATTCCCGAACCACCATCTTATCTCCTTTACCCTATTCTACATGGTTCAGTGGTCGAAGTGGAAATTTAGAAGTAGCGGTATGGAAAGTGTAAGTGATTGGAATGTGATAGTGTTATAGTGTAGCAGTAGGAGAAGTGACTGGAATGTGATAGTGATACAATGTAGCAGTAGGAGAAGTGACTGGAATGTGATAGTGTTACAGTGTAGCAGTAGGAGAAGTGACTGGAATGTGATAGTGTTACAGTGTAGCAGTAGGAGAAGTGACTGGAATGTGATAGTGATACAATGTAGCAGTAGGAGAAGTGACTGGAATGTGATAGTGATAGAATGTAGCAGTAGGAGAAGTGACTGGAATGTGATAGTGTTACAGTGTAGCAGTATGAGAAGTGACTGGAATGTGATAGTGATACAATGTAGCAGTAGGAGAAGTGACTGGAATGTGATAGTGTTACAATGTAGCAGTAGGAGAAGTGACTGGAATGTGATAGTGTTACAATGTAGCAGTAGGAGAAGTGACTGGAATGTGATAGTGTTACAGTGTAGCAGTAGGAGAAGTGACTGGAATGTGATAGTGATACAATGTAGCAGTAGGAGAAGTGACTGGAATGTGATAGTGATAGAATGTAGCAGTAGGAAAAGTGACTGGAATGTGATAGTGTTACAGTGTAGCAGTAGGAGAAGTGACTGGAATGTGATAGTGTTACAATGTAGCAGTAGGAGAAGTGACTGGAATGTGATAAGGAGAAGTGACTGGAATGTGATAGTGTTACAGTGTAGCAGTAGGAGAAGTGACTGGAATGTGATAGTGTTACAATGTAGCAGTAGGAGAAGTGACTGGAATGTGATAGTGATAGAATGTAGCAGTAGGAGAAGTGACTGGAATGTGATAGTGATACAATGTAGCAGTAGGAGAAGTGACTGGAATGTGAGTGTTACAATGTAGCAGTAGGAGAAGTGACTGGAATGTGATAGTGTTACAGTGTAGCAGTAGGAGAAGTGACTGGAATGTGATAGTGTTACAGTGTAGCAGTAGGAGAAGTGACTGGAATGTGATAGTGATACAATGTAGCAGTAGGAGAAGTGGCGGTATGACATACCCCCTGTGTAGATGACCAGCCACCTACACAGTTCC
Organism: Mixophyes fleayi; assembly: GCF_038048845.1. Classification (NCBI taxonomy): domain Eukaryota; kingdom Metazoa; phylum Chordata; class Amphibia; order Anura; family Limnodynastidae; genus Mixophyes; species Mixophyes fleayi. Next base: position 136,960,147 of record NC_134409.1, read on the forward strand.
CATGAAATATATACTTCATCATCATCATCATCATTTATTTATATAGCGCCACTAATTCCGCAGCGCTGTACAGAGAACTCATTCACATCAGTCCCTGCCCCATTGGAGCTTACAGTCTAAATTTCCTACTATAGACACACACTCACACACATACAGACAGAGAGGGAGAGACTAGGGTCAATTTTTTGATTGCAGCCAATTAACCTACCAGTATATTTTTTGGAGTGTGGGAGGAAACCGGAGCACCCGGAGGAAACCCACGCAAACACAGGGAGAACATACAAACTCCACACAGATAAGGGCATGGTTGGGAATCGAAATCATGACCCCAGTGCTGTGAGGCAGACGTGCTAACCACTACGCCACTGTGCTGCCCACAATATATACTGTGCTGCCCCCATATATACTTGTTCCCTTCAATACTCCAGCAACTGAGGCTGCATCACTAGGGCAGGTAAAAGGCATGCAGGGTATGCACAGGTTCATTTAAATAATAAACACACCCCTACCTCCCCATCCAATAAGGAATGGGGGTGTGTTTAATGTAAACCTCCAGGGCAGCAGGAACTCAGCACGGGGGCGCCAGGAAAGAAGAAAACACTAATTGAGTGACACAATGTTACTCAGTCGGTGTTGTGGGCACCCCTGAAATCTTGTAACTGCCCGAATTCTCCTAATAGTAGTGTCAGCCCTACAAGAAGCCCCCTGACCCCCTAATCAGCATTGCTGTGTGACGGGATCACGTAGCCCCACTCAGCACTTTTTCCCCATTGCAGACTGGCTTGTTTGTTTATACCAAGTTTTATTTTCTTACTAATCTCAACTGAAAAGCGCCGTGGAGTATAATGCTGCTGTAAAAATAAATGTTCTAATAATAATAATTATAATAATAATAGTACATAATTTGGAAGGTTTTTCAGAATTCTTTTCTTCCTATAATAACACTGCCTCAGTCATTACTTCTTTTCTATAGAAATATAAACTCCCAGATTGATCCGGTTTCCTCTTCTTTGAAAGCACCGGACACACGGATCTGATGGTTTTACTGCGGATTATTACAGTTTAGATTCAGACTCATCTCCCTCATCTTCCTGAACCAGGCAAAGATGCAACAGTCTTCAGCAATTACTGATCCATCTCTTTAATTAATGTAGATGTAAAAATGATGGCGATAGTCTGGGCATTAAGGATAAATCAAGTATTGGAACTCTTACACATCCTGGCCAAGTTGGCCTTGTGCCTTCCGCAGATACAACGGATGATATCTGTAGAATCCTAAATAGAATTAATTTGGCCCAAGAGCACAAAACTTCCTTTATGGTTCCTGGTCTTGAGAGTTTTTGAGAATGTCAAGTGGATGATCTAAGTTTCTGACGAGGGGCATAACTAAGATTGAGCCTACCCACAGCTATATTCCAAAGGGGCACCATCCCCTCTTCCCCTCCCTCACACAAAAATACCTCTGTGAGTAGGCTAATCATCGTTATCATCATCCGTTTATTTATATAGCGCCACTAATTCCGCAGCGCCGCACTCACTCACATCAGTCCCTGCCCCATTGGAGCTTACAATCTAAATCCCCTAACATACACCCAGACCGAGAGAGACTAAGGGCAATTTGATAGCAGCCAATTAACCTACCAGTATGTTTTTGGAGTGTGGGAGGAAACCAGAGCACCTGGAGGAAACCCACGCAAACACGGGGAGAACATACAAACTCCACACAGATAAGGCCATGGTCGGGAATCAAACTCATGACCCCAGTGCTGTGATGCATAAGTGCTAACCACTGAGCCACCGTGCTGTGCACAGCCAAGTTTATTGGCCCAGGCAGCTAGCGCTTAAGTGTGGTTTTCCTGCACGTAACAGGCAGCAAATGCTCTGTTCCTGACACACCAACACGGATTGGTTGTGCGAGTGCTGTTGGCACCACTTGTGTGTCCTCTCATACTGCCCACTATGTACAGGACAACACAGAGCAAATGCCCTAGGCTAATATACATGGATGGGCATAGCATTGTTAGTCTCCGGGCCCTGTAACAGCCACCTTGGCTACTAAGGCTATTGATAGGCCTCTGACTATATCCCTGAATAAAGATTCTTCAGGATTTTATTAGACCCATTATGACTTTGGAAGAGTCTCCAAAACTGGCAAATTTGCCCACTTTGTTCCTTCCTCTTCACCCTTTGCATGGAACCCCTGGCATAACCTGTACAAAAACATTCAGTTGTCTAAAGGGGATCAAGATTATATCATTTTATCTTTTCAAAGATACGTTATTCTCTATTACAAAACTTCAGAGCATCTGCCTGGCTACCCTGTGTTACATTGTTAAACCATGGAAGAAAGGAGAGCCTTCCATTACAGAGACGAAAAATAACATTAGGTGGATTGTCTCTATGGAGGGAGGGCGAGCCTCAGGGGAAGACACACTGGATGTCCTCTAGAATAAAATCCAAATTTACTCACCTACAAAGTCCTCAACAACACCACTATTCATACATCTCAAATGTCATCTCAAAATACTCTCCCTCTTGCCCTCTATCCACCACTACCCAATTATTGAATTATCTATTATGCCCAGTCAGAATCCAAATCTTATAAAGCTCTCTGTAAACCTCTTTACAAGGGCTTAACCAATAATTCCCACACTAATGTACCCTCCCATCTACCCTACTCCCACCAATAATACCCGTACTAATGGCCCCTCCCATCTACCCTACTCCCACCAATACTACCCGCACTAATGGCCCCTTACATCTACCCTACTCCCACCAATACTACCCACATTAATGTACCCTCCCATCTACCCTACTCCCATCAATACTACCCGCACTAATGGCCCCTTACATCTACCCTACTCCCACCAATACTACCCACATTAATGTACCCTCCCATCTACCCTACTCCCACCAATACTACCCGCACTAATGGCCCCTTACATATACCCTACTCCCACCAATAATTCCCACACTAATGTACCCTCCCATCTACCCTACACCCACCAATACTACCCGCACTAATGGCCCCTTACATCTACCCTACTCCCACCAATACTACCCACATTAATGGACCCTCCCATCTACCCTACTCCAACCAATACTACCCACATTAATGGACCCTCCCATCTACCCTACTCCCACCAATACTACCCGCACTAATGGACCCTCACATATACCCTACTCCCACCAATATTACCCACACTAATGGACCCTCGAATCTACCCTATTCCGACCAATACTACCCGCACTATTAGACCCTGCAATCTACCCTACTCCCACCAATACTACCTGCACTAATGGACCCTCCCATCTACTCTACTCCCACCCATACTACTCACACTAAAGGACCCTCCCATATACCCTACTCCCACCAATACTACCCGCACTAATGTACCCTCCCATCTACCCTACTCCCACCAATACTACCCGCACTAATGTACCCTCCCATCTACCCTACTCCCACCAATACTACCCGCACTAATGGACCCTCCCATCTACTCTACTCCCACCAATACTACTCACACTAATGGACCCTCACATATACCCTACTCCCACCAATACTACTCACACTAATGGACCCTCACATATACCCTACTCCCACCAATACTATCCACACTAATGGACCCTCACATCTACTCTACTCCCACCAATACTACTCACACTAATGGACCCTCACATATACCCTACTCCCACCAATACTATCCACACTAATGGACCCTCACATCTACCCTACTCCCACCAATACTACCCACACTAATGGACCCTCACATCTACTCTACTCCCACCAATACTACCCACACTAATGGACCCTCACATATACCCTACTCCCACCAATACTATCCACACTAATGGACCCTCACATCTACCCTACTCCCACCAATACTACCCACACTAATGGACCCTCACATCTACTCTACTCCCACCAATACTACCCACACTAATGGACCCTCACATATACCCTACTCCCACCAATACTACCCACACTAATGGACCCTCACATCTACTCTACTCCCACCAATACTACCCACACTAATGGACCCTCACATCTACTCTACTCCCACCAATACTACCCACACTAATGGACCCTCACATATACCCTACTCCAACCAATACTACCCACACTAATGGACCCTCACATCTACTCTACTCCCACCAATACTACTCACACTAATGGACCCTCACATATACCCTACTCCCACCAATACTATCCACACTAATGGACCCTCACATCTACTCTACTCCCACCAATACTACTCACACTAATGGACCCTCACATATACCCTACTCCCACCAATACTATCCACACTAATGGACCCTCACATCTACCCTACTCCCACCAATACTACCCACACTAATGGACCCTCACATCTACTCTACTCCCACCAATACTACCCACACTAATGGACCCTCACATCTACTCTACTCCCACCAATACTACCCACACTAATGGACCCTCACATATACCCTACTCCCACCAATACTACCCACACTAATGGACCCTCACATCTACTCTACTCCCACCAATACTACCCACACTAATGGACCCTCACATCTACTCTACTCCCACCAATACTACCCACACTAATGGACCCTCACATATACCCTACTCCAACCAATACTACCCACACTAATGGACCCTCACATCTACTCTACTCCCACCAATACTACTCACACTAATGGACCCTCACATATACCCTACTCCCACCAATACTATCCACACTAATGGACCCTCACATCTACTCTACTCCAACCAATTCTACCTGCACTAATACACCCTCACAACTGTCCCTATCTCCAGTCTGAGCCACATCTGCTCCTCTTGTTTCAGCTGTGCCCTCTTCCCCTTAGAATGTAAGCTCTCTATTGAGCAGGTTCCTCCATACCCTTTGTTTTCATGTCTGTATTTATTTTGTCTACCTTGTATGTCCCTATGTTATGTATGTCCAGTTTTCTTCACTGTTCAGCACTGCGGCGCCTTAAAAATCAGCGATGATAATATAATAACAATGAAAGTACCTGATACATAAGTACATTAATGGCGTTCTTTTGCTAGCTCCTAACTAAACCGTGGAACAAGGGAGAAGCATAAATCACCTTATCCCCCCCCCCCTTGTTATTTCTTCTTCTCTCTCACCTTCATCTCTCTGCTATCACCGTATCTCTTCCCTTTAATATCAAATGTTTGTTCACGTCTGAAAAGTGCTTCAATGAATTCATTACATTTGCATAACAAAATTAAAACTGTGTATGGACCCTCACGCTTATGTTAATGTTAGATTGCTTTTGTGTTCTCCACAATGGAAATTGTCAAACTAAAATAATAACGCCACCATGTTACAATATATGTAAATGTGATTGTCACAGCATATTGTAATTGGTATTACAGTACCTTAAACATATTTGTATCTCAACACAAGATTAAGAGGTACAAAATACTTCCAAATATCACAGCGGATGTCAGAAATGTGTTATGAAATGAAGAAGTGACAGCACGACGGGGTTTCTCCATTTTCCCTCTATATGTAGAAGCCTCCTCCCGTCTAGCACTTCCGTGGGCAAAACTGGGGCACACTCAGGATAATAAATTGTAACTTGATCATAAACCTCCCTGATTTGCCAAGCTGTAGAGAAGAGAACTTTGGGTCCTTCAATGAGGACGAGGTAAACTCTTCAATTTAGTGTGACTGGAATGAGGAAGTGAATCCTGCATACTATTGGACAGGAGGCATGGCCAATCAGGTGCCATCTTAACGTCACACCTCCCATTCTCATTGACTGAATCTCTAAAATGTCTCAGCTCTTCTTGCATTTGAAACCCAATCTCTGTGAAGTCAAACACCACGGCCTTAATATCTCCTACCAAGAAATGGTGAAGCTACCAGGAGTAGCAATGAACCACTAGATAGAGGAATGGGGGGGCTAAATAAGGGGGTTCAGTTGTTTTGTGGCAAAACATCAGAACACATTATTATCCTCCTTTGGGGGACTCTACTTTAAGCCACAATTCACCCAGGAACGGTCAGATCTAAAAAGCCAACACAGAGTCACTCAGCCCAGAGCCCTCTATATTATATTATTATATCTTACAATGACTGACAGCTGTTATATTCTTCATAATAGGAGTTTGCCTACTTTTAAATCAAAGAAGAAATAATTGGTAAGTGCAACTTTGTGACTTTTATACATCTAATTTATATATACACTATACGTTTTGATATCAGGACTAGAGGCTCAATAAGTATTGATCTTCCTCCTATGCACGGCTCCTCATTAGTCCGCTTGTTTGGAGAGATTGCAGCTGCGGACGTACAACAGCATCAATGTCACCTTGTCCCTGTATGTGTGAGGACCTGTCACTTGCAGGTCACCAGTAATCAGGACCCAACACTGTCTGACCTCTCACGGACCCTCTTTCCAAATCTCCCAACTCCTCCTCTTCTTTGCAGACAGGTTTTCCATCACGCGCGGGGCATAGTCATGGAAACCACACATTTTTTATTTACAGCCAGACATAGCGGGCGCTGATCACAGAAACACACACATCACTTATTAATATTTCTGCTGTCTTAGTTTTATTTATTTATTTCATGTTTGCATTTGATCCGCTCGGTGCCGACAGCGCTCTCAGTAATCTGTTGGTGGAAAACCTCTGACTGTGATTAGCTTTTTATCATATGCATGTGCATATACAGGGGCATTGCAGAGTCAGTCTCCCCAACACCTTGTCCAACGAGTGTACCATCCATATCGGAAGGCTGCTCAATAAGTTTCACTAGAGAGCAAGACAGACAACACCATGATCCATTACACAACATTGTGATCCGTTACAGGACAGAACACAGCATTATGATCTGTAAAATGATGGAGCACAGGACCACACCGAGTAGAGAACAAAAACAGGACCATGATCAATTGGAGGATAAGACACAACACCACGATCAACTAGAGAGCAAAGGACAGACGATAAGACACTGTACAATGCTTTACTAGAGGACAAGACGCAACACCAAGCTCTACTAGATGACAAGATGAGATACCATGCTCTACTAGAGGACAAGACGTGACACCATGCTCTACTAGATGACAAGATGAGACACCATGCTCTACTAGAGGACAAGATGTGACACCATGCTCTACTAGAGGACAAGATGAGACACCATGCTCTACTAAAGGACAAGATGTGACACCATGCTCTACTAGAGGACAAGACGCAACACCATGCTCTACTAGATGACAAGACGGGACACCATGCTCTACTAGATGACAAGATGAGACACCATGCTCTATTAGAGGACAAGAGGTGACACCATGCTCTACTAGAGGACAAGATGTGACACCATGCTCTACTAGAGGACAAGACGCAACACCATGCTTTACTAGAGGACAAGATGTGACACCATGCTCTACTAAAGGACAAGGCGTGACACCATGCTTTACTAAAAGACAAGACGTGACACCATGCTCTACTAGAGGACAAGACACAACACCATGCTCTACTAGAGGACAAGACGTGACACCATGCTCTACTAGAGGACAAGACACAACACCATGCTCTACTAGAAGACAACACGCGACACCATGCTCTACTAGAGGACAAGACGTGACACCATGCTCTACTAGAGGACAAGACACAACACCATGCTCTAATGGAGGACAAGGCGTGACACCATGCTCTACTAGAGGACAAGACGTGACACCATGCTCTACTAGAGGACAAGATGTGACACCATGCTCTACTAGAGGACAAGACACAACACCATGCTCTACTAGAGGACAAGACACAACACCATGCTCTACTAGAGGACAAGACACAACACCATGCTCTACTAGAAGACAACACGCGACACCATGCTCTACTGGAGGACAAGACGCGACATTATACTGAAGCAGAGGATAAAACACAGCACTGTGCTCTACTAGAGGGAAGATACTACAATAGTCTCCACTGAAAGAAGTCAGATACACATAATCATATTAGACAAAACAGACAACTACATTCTCCATTAGAGGACAAGACACAACACCATGCTCTACTAGAAGACAACACGCGACACCATGCTCTACTAGAGGACAAGACACAACACCATGCTCTACTAGAGGACAAGACACAATACCATGCTCTACTAGAAGACAACACGCGACACCATGCTCTACTGGAGGACAAGAAGCCACATTATACTGAAGCAGAGGATAAAACACAGCACTGTGCTCTACTAGAGGGAAGATACTACAATAGTCTCCACTGAAAGAAGTCAGATACACATAATCATATTAGACAAAACAGACAACTACATTCTCCATTAGAGGACAAGACACAGGATTATAGTGAGCCAGTGGACACGTTGTAGTACAGCGCTCTACTAGTAGACAAGACACACTCGTGTCATACTTAAGACAGAAAAACAACATTCTCCGCTATACAGGACACAGAACAATGATCCACTAGAGGAAATGATACACACAGCATCTTGCTCCAGAAGGATACAAAGTAACCCACAAGATAAACAACCAGCAGGTTCAATTTCTTGAAATAAATGTACAATGTGTTTCATATATATATATATATATATATATATATATATGTAGGATGTAATTTTGCAAAGTATATATAAGTGCCTGAGTCAGCTCTTCTTTGAGCCCTGCCAATCCAGCCTGGAAATGGCATTTTATTAACTGATATATGATCAAGTCAACATCAGCCGTAAAGCCCCACTCAGCAGTTACCCTCTAATGAGCTCCTGCGATGTTAACCCAGCTGTGGGAGGAAGCCGCTGACCTCACAAGATGCCACTTCACTCCTCGCCATCCTTCGGGGACTGTCCGCTCACACTGTCATATGTCACAGGACATTGGGGAGTGTGACAGGTTCACAGACATGTCTTGTGCCCCCGTGGGAGGACGGCTCACTTTGCATTAAATCTTCATTAGATGAACAAGCAGACTTTGTGTCTACAGTTGGGATAATCTAATACGGTCCTAACCCCAGTTGTCTGGCTATGTACAGCCATCTGAACACAGACACGGGGGTCTAGGAAGGGTTTTTATACATAGTTATACAAATCACGTTGCATTTCGTGATGGTTTAGTGGAAGAAACATTGAAACAAGTTCATAGCAAATAGAAATCATATTTAATATATGATGTTCCACAAAGAATGGTGATGTCACATCTGTTTGCATTTCTCTGTAATGAAGCTGAAAAGTCTAGGGGGCAAATTCATCAAAGATTCACTTTGTGTAGCAGTTTTGAAACCCTTGCACGTTGCCGTCGATTTTGCCCTCCAAGTCGTTGTCCCATTTTTTTTTTATACTATCCAGAGTTTTGGAGGATGAAAGGTCAAATCGCCACGTTGGGGGTTGGCTTCAAAACCCTTAAATTGTATGTGGTTTATCCCCTATTAATTAAAATCAGGTGTCACTATTATTTATAGAAATCATAAAGGGGACACTATTAACTATTATAATCATAAAAGGGGCACAAGTTTTGTTCCCCCTGGTACCCAGTGGCCAGTTGTAACAGGAGGGGCCCACTGCTACTTTGTATTGGACCAAGCATCTCTTGGTGCAGTGGCCCAAACAAAGTAGAGGTCCTAGAAGACCGTGACTGATGCGAAGTAGCACTTACCCGTTACTGGGGGCAATGGGGGGGGGGGGGGGGTAGGGTTTATTCCACATTAAATATTTTTTTAATTTATTGTTTCTTGTAGCAACTGAGGGCAATTATAGCACATGCATTTTGAGCTATCCCGCCTCTCACGAGCAGTTAGCACTTTGTGTTTTATACATGCAAAAAATAATGATTTTGGTGGTAGGTTCTTTCTCAAACATTTGATAGTGTTTCCATCTTGCCTGATATCATTTGTATTGTCTGTGTCCTGTTTATAGACACTGGCCTGTCTGACTAGTCTAGTGTTGGCTGACCTGTGACACTCCAGGTGTTGTGAAACTACAAGTCCCAGCATGCTTTGCCAATATATACCAGCTTATTGCTGGAAGGGTATGCTGGGACTTGTAGTTTCACAACACCTGGACAAGTCTCTACTAGTGCCTCCTTCCATTGGTAACTTTATCTGCCTTTTTATGTCCATAAGTCATAATCCCTCTTTGCAAATTCTCCCAACCTTCCCATCCTGCCCTGGGATTCCACTCATCCTCCAATACAAATCAGCGATCCCCTGCAGACCATTACTGTGTGATATAAAAAAAAAATAACATAAAAATAAAGTTCTTATACAGACCTCATTGAATTGAACTATAAAATAAGATCAACGTAATGATTCTGGGGAAAATGGAACCGCTTTCAATAAGCAATTACCAGCTGAATTGGAGCGCTACCTTTTGAATCACTAAAAAAAATTGGCTCACCACCGACAAGAGTTCTTTGGAACAAACGCTGCAATCAGGCATCTGTCTGGAAGCAGCTTGGGTGGTCGCTGGATATTTGAATATTTAAATATTGGCTCAAGTCACAAAACAGTGGCTGCTTCCACTAAGTATGTTTAAATGACTCCATGTCAAAAAGGTTCACAGGAGAGTATCATGAGATCAGTTTCCTTCCAATTCTTCTACTGTTTCGCCCGCTGTTAAACCTACCGGCTCCAGATTCCTAAAACCTGCAGGATTTGGAGCCATTTAATTTAGCAGCACCACTGTTTTCTGCAGCCCTGTCTGTACATAAGATGTTAGTGCAGAGACTACTAATGAGCTGGTGCCTTTATGAACCATTTACCTCTCGGCTTCTAGCCTGCACCCAGCTAACAGACAGCAATTTTCCGGATACTTACGTCTCTGTAAGCTGTACCCTTTTATCGACTTTAGATGTCACTGTGTTCCACAAGCTGTAAACCAGAGGACACAGCACCTAAGACTCCACAGGAAACATGAAAGGCAGTACAGTGGTTTTATCCTTGTTAAGAGGAGGTATCAACACTCAGGAGAACGTTATTAAAGCCATCAGCTGCCGAGTTTGATGAGAATTTCACTCCCAAAGGAGGAAGAGCTTCGGCAGAGAGAGCAGAAAATGGGAACAAAACGGCCTATTTAAAAACTAGGACAGATAACGATGGAATCAGAACTGAAATGACCTCACACCTTCTATTTATAGTGGTGGGATCTTGCGTTAACACTTTACTGTCTCCGTGTTTTCTAATTGTACCAAGGCGGCTGTTCGCCTCTATTGATCCGACCCCGTCCAGCTTGCTGCTCTTGTATAGCTTTCAGATGTCGTTATGTAATTTACTCATGCTGTCTGAGCAATTTGTATCATATCAAGAATCTGCACAGCATCGAGGAGCTCTGTATCTATAGACAACCACAATCCTGTGTGCACAGGTCGGCCCCCCGGCCTAAGCAATGTCAAGCACTCGTCTTTCCTACAGTACGCCGGTCACGCTCCAGCCTGCCTCCCCCACTGTGCTTTTCATGTCCTGCGAAACGTGTTGTGTGTACGGCAAGTGTATCACGCAGCGAGGGGCTGAATGCTGCTAGGGTACAAGAGCTGGCTGAATAACAGGCAGAAATTGAAACTTGATATAGATCAATCCACCCATCAATTTGTCTCTTGTGTTATAAAACTGGTGAAATAACCCTTCTTTATGTTGGTAGAAATACGTTTATAAAGTGTGTACAGGATACAAGGGAAGAAAATGAAAGGTAATGAATGATCCAATTACAAAGCTTTAATAACGTGGAGACAGTGTGGAGTTATTCCGCGTTTCCTGGAAATGTATGGGTCTATTTATTAATACACTGTGGGAATAATAATAGCAGGAAGGTATAGTGAAAGACGGCTGCAATATACTATGCCGGAGACTCTTACAAAGACCCTCTTCCTCCACAAAGATTTTTGGCTATTCACCGGCAGCCTACGCCGCTGGCGAATGGAGGAAGTGCTGTGCGCATAGCGCTATCACTGGATAGGCTGGAGCCGGAGAGGTTCCAGCTGGATCCCATTGTAATATACAAGTAACTCCATCCTGAGAGGGCGTCACTGTGCTGCGATAAGCTCTGTTGATGGGGTTAAGGCAGAGAAATCTCTGATTTAACCCTTTCTTAAATGGCAAAAAGTGGTCAGAGAGCCTTTTGCCAGCGTTTTTTTAACCGGCATTTTGGCTCTTCACCCCTTATAAATAGATCCCTTAGAAATAGATTAAAAAGCTAAATAAATATTTCCCCAAATTCCTATAAAGCCACTCGTTTTTAGAGTGATAAAAAAAGCATGACAGATGAAAGGAAAGTCAACAAGATAATCAAAAATATTGGCGCACAATTTGTGTCATCACTGATCCTACCACTCTAGCGGGACTATATCACAGCCCCGTCCTCTTTACAAGAGGAGAGGCGGGATTTGAGAGGGTAGTCTACTCTCCCAGGACTCTGCAAGGATTTCCTGAAGCTTGTGAGTCTCCCGGCTGTTCCAGGAGAGTAGACAACATAGGCAAACCGAGGGGGTTTCCTAGTGCCTGGAAACCCCCCTCCAAGCCTGGGGCACTGTATAATTGAGGTGGCTGGACCCTGCTCTCACTTCACACAGTTCTGCTTGAAAAGGGAGAGCTGCGTGCACCTAACAGTAGTGCACGCAGCATTGCCCATGTATATTATAGGGATAGGAAGAGTTGGAGAGCAGCCAAGCACTGTCCAATATTATAGCCTCGCCCCCATGCATGCTGGTCACGCCCACTGGTGGCGTGGTGTGGAAACCCCCCTCTACAAATCCTGCGTTTGCCCCTGGACAATAGTGATAACATCACACCAAAGTCCTGGCTAGCAGCACTTTGGGACCACCACTAATTATAAACATCAACTTCTTTTTTCTTTTATCTTTTTTGCAGCTTTATGTATGCATTTGATTAATGCATTTGAGCGTGAGGGAACTTTGAGATCTTCTATATTATAGATGTCACTATTGCACATTTAAATGTATATATTACATTGATCTGCAATATCTAAATATGTGCTTTCTCCACCCCCTGAATCTCATTGATTTTGCTGATGGGCACAATGTGAGGCCTAGCCGGTATTTAGCTAGGAATGTCCTGATTTATTCAGCTCCTCCATCAGAACATGCTAAGTATCACCTCCCCCGCATGCATTGCCTTGTTGATGCACAGCTGAGCATAATTTGAGATGCAGGTCTCCATTTCCCACTTTATCTCAGTGTAGAAGTACAAATATATTATACTCTATATGGCTTCTCTTATCAATTTTACTCTGTAATAGGTTCCACTCCAGACTACTGTACCCACTGGGGGTCAGTTAGAGAGCGCTGTACTGCAAACCCGGCGGGGATGGAATCTGTAGATTTTCACGCACATTGCGCTTGTGTTTACACTGTCGTTCTGAATGCACTCTATATTTTATCAGAATGAAGGGCAGGGGGTGTCTGGTTTGCGGGTTTCGTCACCACCAATCGATTTTTAATGACAAAATAACAAATTGTGACACTTATAATAAAAAACAGCACAACTGAACCTTCACTTTCCTGCGCGATGTCCTCGCTAAATGAAATATGAGCAGAATTTTTGAAAGCAAACATTACAGTAAATGTGATAGAAGGCGAGTAGACATGCAGTAGGTATTTCAGCTGACTTTTGGCATTTGCAAATCAAACCAATGAAAACAAACCTGTACTGACTGCACAAATGACCTGCACAGATGGACCATGAGTAGACGTATTTAAGCGCAGTGCGTTAGGTAAGTGAGACGGCTGGACTACTGTTCTTGTGCCTCACTAGTTTAGTAATAAATTTGCCTCCACTAAATATTGTTTGCTGAACGTTTACATTAACTTACATCATAGTGTGCTATAATTAAAAGTTTCCATGACGTGACTTCTCTTCTGCATTGATAAGTCCAAATGCTATGGGTGAGATTTATTGCTAGAAAAAAACCTCTTTATAGATGGCAAAACATATAACGCCATCTGGAGGCTTCACCTCAGTGAAGTTGTCTACTCAATAGCTATATGACGCACATGTCAATCATCCATAAGACGTATACCACATACAATTTGCAATTATTGATACAATATGTAATGCTTCCTTTGTAGGTTTCCATCTTATAAAATAATCTGGTTTGAGCCATATATGCAGATGAAGTAGACTTTATTGCATCAAATTGTGTATAAAGGGTAAGGACAGCTATTCTTAAACTAAAGTTTCTCCTACATATAGCTAATTGGGGGAGGGGCTTCCTGCTGGGCCCTTCTCTCTGTTACCTAAAGCTGAGAAACGCGTTGGTCTGGCAGACAAAGTAGTTCCACAGATTACAATATAGCTCTAGTTTAGCCATATGAACAGGCTGCTATACACTTACTTCCAGCTATGGACAAACCCTTTGAGTAACTGACCATTGCTATCTTGTGACCGATCTCTGAATGGGTTAGTTTGCTAAACAGTTTGTTATATTCAATTTGAACGCAAAAATATTCTGCGCCATTCAAAGCAATAAACTCTGTAAGTGTCCTTAGCGTATGAATTGCAGAGATCGGCTCTTAATAGAGAACAGTTGTCTGTCATGTACAAGCTTTACGGGGGAACGGGGGTCAAAGATGAAACTTAATACTCACTGTTTGGATTCACATTCTCGCAGAGCTCTGTCTTGGCTTCCCCATTGGGCCGGTCGCTGGGTTTGTGCGACAGACGCGATGACATCGTGGCCGCCGTCACCACCGCCTTGAAACTGCGTTTGCGTTTCTGCACGTTCAGCTCGGGGTGGAAGATGATGATATAAACCTTCGGCATATAGAGCATCCCCAGAGCCACCGAGGCACTAAGATTCATGGAGATAGTAAGGGTGGTGGTCTGGATGTACAGCTGGAAGACAAGGGGAGAGCTGGTTAGAAGCAAGTCCAGATATAACGTCAACACTGCAATCTGCAAAATAGTGATAGCTACTCCAGGGGAATAAAACACTGAAATGATAAAATCAATTTGCGATTTAAAGAAATATTTTAATACTATAACACAGCTAAGATGAAGTTATGCTGCAAGTTGATGCTCGGTATACATATGTTATTAGGACAGAAATCCATCACGGTGGCTCAGTGGTTAGCACTTCTGCCTCACAGCACTGGGGTCATGAGTTCAATTCCCGACCATGGCCTTATCTGTGTGGAGTTTGTATGTTCTCCCCGTGTTTGCGTGGGTTTCCTCTGGGTGCTCCGGTTTCCTCTCACACTCCAAAAACATACTAGTAGGTTAATTGGCTGCTATCAAAATTGGCCCTAGTCTCCCTCTCTCTCTGCCTGTCTGTCTGTGTGTGTATGTTAGGGAATTTAGACTGTAAGCTCCAATGGGACAGGGACTGATGTGAGTTCTCTGTACAGCGCTGAGGAATCAGTGGTGCTATATAAATAAATGGTGATGATGATGATGATGATCCATGGACTGTACATGGGCAGCATGGTGGCTTAATGGTTAACACTTCTGCCTCACAGCACTGGGGTCATGAGTTTGATTCCTGACCATAGCCTTATCTGTGTGGAGTTTGTATGTTCTCCCGGTGTTTGCGTGGGTTTCCTCCGGGTGCTCCAGTTTCCTCCCACACTCCAAAAACATACTAGTAGGTTAATTGGCTGCTATTAAATTTTGAAGTTAGACTGTAAGCTCCAATGGGGCAGAGACTGATGTGAGTGAGTTCTCTGTACATCGCTGCAGAATTAGTGGCGCTATATAAATAAATAGATGATGATGAAGACTGTCTGTGCCTTAAAAATATTGCAATAAGCGATGGGTTCACCTGTACCAGACTAGTCCAAATAATGTGTAAGATAATTATATAATTCAGCTATTCATCCAACTTATTTAATCCAAAGCCACTTAACACCAAGGGGAAATAGTTTGATAAATGGAAGTTTGCTCAGCCGGAGATGTGGGGTAACGACTTGCTAATGGCTTCTCACAGTTTGTTAACGTCATCTGCAGGGAATCAGTGTGAAATGGGAGCTTGGAGCCAAGGCCATCTCTCTACACACCTCTAACGTATAACAAGTACATAATTGTGTATAAGGATGAGTGCAGGCTCCCTGGAACACAGAAAGATAAACCATAACCCAGATAGAAATATTTTCCTTAAAGGACCCCACTTATAACCAGCATCTCGTTAGCAGTGCAGTGCGGTAGTCATTTAAAGGACTGGTTAAATGTTTAAAGCACAGTTGGGTGTTTTCGGGGTTCTTGCAAAGATACAAATGTATCCAATGCAGAAACGTGTGAAATGATAAGAGGCTTTGTCTCCTCTTCATGTATACTAGAGTTCTGGACGTCAGGCCATGTATCCATCCGCTGCTTAAGTTTTTATCATCAGAATTTGTCTGCTGGATAAAACTATTTATTGCACTTTTCAATTGCTGCGGTCCCAACGCACCCGCTGATCATCTCTTGAATTTGTACAGACCACTAGTCAACAAGCAGGACATGAACAACAAGAATTTTCTGCTGTTTGCCTCTGCGGAGAATGACCTGAAATCAATCATGTAATTAGGTGGGAGAGAAGCTGCGCTCACTTAGCAGTATGCCAGGACTTTGCCTGGAATGTGGAAGGAAAAAGATACGTTTTTGCAGATACAATTTAGTCTTACGGATCAATCTAATTGGAGTTGTTCTTGCCTGTACTCGCTCTCATAGAGCAGTGGAAGCTGATGCATGCTGGGAGATGTAGTTTAACAGCTGCAAAACTTCCAGTCCCTGAGGTCTTGGATTAGCACATTATCCAAATACATTTGTATAACGCTCTATACCAGTGCTGGACATCTGTTGACCTTGTCCATCTTGATAGTAAACTGGTGGTGTCTTCTCACCAAATTGACAGACAGTCATCGGTTACCCAACTATTTGGGCTACATGAGGATTTTCTGACAGTGGCCTAATCTCTTAATGTGATCTAATGCTTCTCTGCAAAGATAATGGGCCTGATTCATTAAGGAAAGTTAAGCATAAGTAAGCAAGTAAGGCAAAACCATGTTGCATTGGAGGGGGAGGTAAATATAAAATGTGAGAACAGATTTATAGTTGGGGTAGGGCATGTCCTAGATTAACTTTAAATGTCAGTGTAAAAATAAAGCTATCGAGTGTTTCTGCGCTACATGAAAAAAACAGACAGTATTTTTCTTATGTGCAAAATAATAAACTAATTTGCACCCCTTGTATTGTTACATGGTTTTGTCCAGAAAACTTAAGCAAGAAAACTTATACCCCATTCATACTGCATCAAAATCCTGGGTTTTTCCCGGGGCGAGCTCAAATGACCCGGGTCTTGGTGCAGTATGAATGATACAAGTCAAAAATCCCGGGTCTAAAAACCTGGGTCTTCAACCCGGGATTTATCGAGGGGTAATTCCCGGGTCGGACCCGGGTTGCCTGCACTATGAATGGTGCAACCCGGGTTTTTCATCCCGGGTTGCACAGAAAACAAGATGATTGGCTGTCTGCCTGTCTCTGGACGATTTAAAGCTGGAGAATACAAAGAATGTATATGAAAAGAAGGGCAGTTTACAGAAATTTTATTAATGGCTATTACATACATAAATATACCATTGGGTAGACATGATTGGAGATATATAGATACCATCACTATTGTACTTTTTTATATATATAAATCATGCTAATAGATAGAGTATATTTCCCTTTAAAGATTACTTGTCCTGATTAAAGTGCAGTGCTGTGTATTTATTTGGGTGTCTGATGTAGCTGATATCCCACATTACAGAGGTACAAAGTCTGGGAAATACTAGTTGTGTGAAAGGTAGCAAAGTTCAGGTTATTCTGCCAGGATTTAAACACTAGAGCAGCATCCAGTCTTCATTTTTCAGACAATGAAAACTGCTCTGGTGATGACTCCCACAAATTGCCAGGGCACAGACTTGTGCAGTATGAATGGGGTCAACCCGGGAAATTCCCGGGTCCGAGGTGCAGTATGAATGGTGTTTCTGAGCTTGGACGCTCTGAGCCCCGGCAAAAACCCGGCTTGAAAAACCCGGGATATTGCCGGGGCGGCAGTATGAAAGGGTATTACTCAACTTTTTGCTTAACTTTCCTTAGTGAATCAGGGCCAATGTGAGTCCAACTTTGTGTGTGTGAAACACCTGACAATATATCAAGTTTCCCACCCCCGGTTTATAAGGACATCGGACAATTACACCTTCCCAACATGAGCCGACCAACTGACGAGATCATAATACAATTCGCTCTTTGAAGGTGTGGGACACTGCATAAAGACAGATGTATTGACGGGTGTATGTACCCTGTGCCTCCTTGTGGCTTGCAGGTCACATACAGTCATTGATTAGACTGTCATAAAATATTATTTGTGTAGACTCTCTGTTGACGTCACTATGTTCCCCCCAAAACACTGAGCAAATACATGGCTAAAGAAAACATACACGGTTTAAGTGGAACAATTCAGGGGTAAATGTATCAAGCTGCGAGTTTACGTCGGGTTTGAAAGTGGAGATGTTGCCTACAGCAACCAATCAGATTCTAGCTATCATTTTGTAGAATTTACTAAATAAACGATAACTACAATCTGATTGGTTGTTATAGGCAACATCTCCATGTTCAAACATGACGGAAACTCGCAGCTTGATACATTTACCCCCGGGACTCTTGTGTTGATGAACATATGTGATACATAGGTTTGGTACGCCTCCAATATACACTTATTTGGTTTTGGGATTATCTTCCTGAAAATACCACACTATTAGGTGTCCTTCTAAACTGTCTGGAAAAATATATATATATTAAGAAAAATGAAACAAAATATTTGATGTTCTTCAAACAATTTGTACCGTTCATAGCCCTATAAGGCTATACAGACCTGTAGATTGTCTTTCCACATATACAGTAGCATGCAATATACCATTACACGTGTGCTACTGACCAAGTATTGCATTCAGTCATTGGTGGATTTGTACAAATTTGCTACAATTTTGAATTAGAATCAGTGACGGAACTATCACCATGAATGCAGCGGCTAGTTGAGGGAGTTCCGTAAAAACCGCCGTACTACCTGCAATGGCGAAAGGATGGGCTGAATCACTGTTCCCCCCCAGACTAGAATATTACATAAAAAAATACTCTTTAATTAGTGCCCCTGGGGGTTTCAACCACCAAAATAAATCCTTCTCCTCTCCCCACTTCACTTGTTGTCTCTTCTATATTAAGGTGCGGCTTAGTCTGCCTTGGTGTATCTCTCTCGCAGTGCATCAAGGCTAAACACCGCCGTCTCACATGCTACTGCAGTTAAATTAAATACAAGCTTTAAGCTCCTCTCAGCCTCTCGGTCCCCAAAGAATCATTGAAGATTGGTTTTATTTTTATGCTGCACTGACAATGTCTCTCCTCCTGGATTGACCAGATATTCCGATAAAGGGATATAAAATAAAAACCTCTCATTTCTCTCTTACTTTCTGAACTCGGCAGTAAAACAACACAAGATTGTGCTACTCTTTGGTACTTGGAATATAACCCCTCCCGTGCTGCAGAAAAGGAAAAGGAGTCTCCGTGGAATTGAACTAGATCCTTATGAACAAATCCACAACAAACCAGATTTCCCCCAGCGAGTCCAACATTTACAAAAGCGGTGCCCAACGTTATAAACAGAATTTCCTCCATTGCATGACGTTAAAAACATCGGTCGCCAACGCTGAGCGCAAAGTCAGTTTCGTTAATTATTGTCTACTCTTCCGGGAAGGTCCGGGAGACTCCAGAATTTCTCCCTGACTACCGGGAGAGCACTGCACATTCCCGTCATCCCGCCCACTTTAGTAGTGAAGTCGGTGGGAGGCGTTGCTTACTGGCGAGATTCGCAGCGAACCGTGTCATCCTGGCCACCAGCCCATTGCATTATGCTGTCAATCACGGCATTGAGCATTGGAGCAGGGTCACAATGGTGCGATTCGCCCCACTACACCCCCCACGATCTTTGGCACCAGGATCTTCTCTCCGGTATCTCTCATTACTAATTCATTACTAATTCATGAGAATGCATACCTCCAAATATTTAGAATCCTGAAAGAGAGACAAAATAACCCCCACCCCATTCCACCCAAACCCCACCCAAAAACAGGCAGGTTTTTTTCAACGCTCCACCCATTTCCCTATTAAGCCACACCCATTCTGAGGCCCACAAATCTGGATATCCAGCCAAAATCAGGTTAATTGGAGGGCGGGAGAATGTGTCCTATGGAGCCACAGGAACCAGCCTTACGGAAGGGACATTATCCTGCGCTCAGGAGCGGGCTGGGAGAGGGATGGCCGGGGGGCACACAGACGGCCGCATCGCATGAAACCAGGGGCGGATCTAGGCAACTGCTCTACCCGGGGCGATTTTAGGGGGGGGGGATTTAGGTCCCGCCCCCTTTCTAATATCTAAGGCTGCTGACGGCTGCACAGTATGTGCAGGTCCGTTGAGCATTGGCAGTGTGCTGTCCCGCTGCTCTGATTGTGTTTAAAACACAATCAGAGCAGCGGCCGTGTCATTGATGATCCCCTGTCATGTGAAAATTTGCTATATTGCACCCGGGGGGCGGCCGGCCCTAATAGCGGTCTGACCGAGCGGAGCGGGGGACCACTGCCCCCTGCCCCCCCCGAGCCAGCCCGCCCCTGCCTGCTCTAATGCCAGGAAAACTTCTAACTTTAGCGCTGTTATGTCAGTTGAAGACGATTAGGCGGTTCTCGCCGTCACAGATTTTTGGATTTAATTATGCACAAAATAGGGAATAATTGTGTTGTATCCACAGACAAGGGACGAAAAAACTGCTTGAATGATACAAAGGCTTTGGTGAAAAACATAGGCGTAGATTTATCAAAGCGGAGATGTTGCCTCTAGCAACCAATCAGACTCTAGCTTTCACATTCTAGCCTGTACTGGATAAATGAGAGCTAGGATCTGATTGGTTGCTATGGGCAACGCCTCCACTTTTCCCTTTTACATGGTGTGAGAAATCTACACCCAAAACATAAACCACAAAGAATAAGAAATGTAATTAGTAGAAAACAACAGATGAACGTTTTTCCGATGGTGAAAGTCCCTTAAAATAATTTGAACTGACAGATCTGCATCATATAGAAAATAGCTCCATTACCTCTCAGCGCACATCTCTCTCAGATGCACGACGTTAAAAATAGACGGCCATGAAAATCTGTACTAGGAATCGCAAACAATATGTGCAGTAATGTATAATTAATAAGTAATATAATGGTACATATGTTTGTGTCAGCCGGCTGTTAGGCTGCACAATGCATTTCAATTGTTCAACCAACTGGAGATGATCGCTTCACGTGTGTGTGTGTGTTCTGTACGTGTTTATTAACATAAACCCACACAGTGTACTACATGCACAGCACAGCAAGAACAACTGAGAGAAAATTGTGTTTGGAAAAGAAATACTCACCCAAAGAGCTTACCATCTAAATAGCCAAAGTGTACTGTGTGCGTTAATTAATTTTAAAAATGCAGGTGCGACAAATGATGGCTTTTATTGTTATCAGTTTTACAGCACAGTCCTATGACAGAGAGTATTTATCACTCACTACAGTCCCTGCCGCACTGGAGCTGCGGTGGAAATCCCATACAACAAAACCACACCAGCTAGGGTCCATTTTTGCCGGCAGCCAATTATTCTACCAGTGTGGTTTGGGAGGAAACCGCACACAACGCAGAGAGAGCATACAGATTACACACAGATAGGGCCCTGGTCTGGATCGAAATTGCAAAACCATTGAGGTTGCAATGCTAACCAGTGTGCCACATTTATCAGAGCTACTTCATGAATAAATGTTGCTCTGTCCCAACGCTGATCTCAGCACGTTGAGCGGGGACACTACAAGCGCTGTGTGCGGTCTCAGACTGTTATTTTTATCTGCTGTACGGTGCAAATTGTTCCCGCGGAGAATGAAGGTCGAGCAAATTAGTCCGAGAGCCCCTGGTCTATACAACAGGACAGCTATTCTCCAGGGCCGTAATCACATTAGTTGTGCGCCGTTTTCTCGCGCCTTTTATACAGACTAACCGCTTGTCAGGGCGAGCTTGCTGTAGACCCAGTCTCTCAGGTCAAGCGGTTGTAATTCCCAACTGTTAGATAAGAATAAGTGTACAACACGAGATCAGATGAGAGCAAAGGAAGAAATAAACTCACAGCTTCTGTGTACCGGTCAACCCGATAGACGTGATCAGGGAATTATATCAGAGACCTGGCGTCCTGCAGTGATGAACTATCAGATGCCCCATGTTATAAAGGTAGAATAGATTACAGAATTTTGACACCATAGAAAACTTTGATTGATAGTACAGCTTAATGCACCAACCACTGCAATGAATTCTGCTCCATCTGTGTATTTAGAGACTGACTGATTCATTAAGGAAGGGAAAGCAAAAAGAAATGAGTAACTTTGCACCTTGACAAAACCATGTTGCATTGGAGGGGGAGGTAAATTTAAAATGTGGGGGCAGATTTATAGTTGGGATAGGGCATGTCCTAGATCAACTTTACATTTCAGTGTACAAATAAAACTATCAAGTATTTGTGTGCTGCATGAAAAAACAGCCAGTATTTTTCTTATGTGCAAAATAATAAACTAATTTATACCCCTTGCATTGTAACATGGTTTGTCCTGGAGAAAACTTACTAAATTTTTTGCCTTACTTTCCATAATTAATTAGGCCCATTGTGTTTAACTAAATACATATTTTTTTGCTAGTCCCTTTGTGCTGTTACACAGTCTTCCATTAATCCTATACTCTGAACTGATTTTCACACATTAGGTGGGTGATTGCTATAACAGGTGACGTTTGTTTGCAGAGTTAGAGAAAATGTTACTGCATAGGGCATCCGCTGACATTCTGCTATAAATAGACTCCAAAGGGTCAGACGCTCGGGTGACCCTAATATTACAGCAGGACGAACTCAGTGCGTCCCCTGAGACTTAAATGTCTTCTACGTGAGACAAGACCTGGAAATAAAGGCAAATAAATCACAGCTCGGCTCACAGTGGCCAAACCTTCTGTCCCTACGTTCCAAGGCAGGGACTGCAATTCTAGATCAGTACAGTTCATTCAGACAGAGCTGCAGTAACATATTAGTCTTCTGTTTTTAAATAACTACAGAACCTAAAACACACAGTGATCGAAAAAGAGCATCTGGTGTCATTTACAGATATATTATGTAACATTTCCTAAACTCGACAGGGCTTAAAGTTCCAAAGGACAGATCAAGTCTTGTCTGGGGAAATCCCAATTTTTTGTGCAGATTTATTTTGTCACATCCACCATTGTCCTCCAGAGGCGCTTTATACCGGGGAACTCTAAATAATGAAAAATATGCAAATGTAAAATAGCGACACATGTAATAAAGACAGGAGAAAATGTAAATGAAGTGGGCGGTCCTAAGGTGGAAGGAGGTTGGACTTTAAAGTGACATTGTTACTCTTTCCATGTATACATTTTTTCAGGTCACCCTACAGACGCCCCCAAAAATAAGCGTATCCCGCTTTTACAGGGATTCTTCTAAAAACTCGGATGTGGGTGTACATCTTATGCGGTTGGAGGACAAATTGGCACATTAGCGCAAATAGAAACAGAAATCATACATGCCAAGTTTTCCTCGTTGGCTTCAGGGAGATCCTGGGGGAGGGGCTTGACAAATCGCATCCTTTTGGCCCCACCCCTAAACGATTGTCACAATTTTGGCCAATTACAGCAGGGGGCGGAGATAAGATGACACAATATTTGCATCATTAAGCCCCGCCCCCACCACTTACCTATTGCGGGGGCAAGAACCGGGAGGTTGCCCTGCTCTCCCGGGAGCCCAAGAGCTCTCCCAGAAATGCGGGAGTCTCCCGGACATTCCGGGTCAGTAGGCAACTATGCGTTAAAGAAAAGCAGCTAAAGAATCTCTAGAGACTGAAGTGTCTTTTACATTTCTGTCTCCATTACTGAAGTCATGTTGTCTTACCTGTCAGTCTTTGATTAAATCTTGGTCTCCATGAAAATGGAAACCTCCATAGACATCAATACATGGACATAGGACACAATTTCTGAACTGTGTCATCATGCCACAGATGGTGAAGCCGACCACGTCTTGTACTGGCTCAGCATCAGGGAGAATGCCAGACTCTTCAGGGAGTGAGGGAGATCACCCCTATTTCAGGGAGTGTTGGCAAGTATGAGGTAAATGCAGCGCTGAGGTGTGAACGAGTACTTAGTAGCGTTAGGAGGCAGCTCCCAGGTAACAATCACACATAGATTATCCTCCTGTGTGATCACCGTCTCTGTCCTATATATCACCATCCCAGCAGGACATATACAGACAGAGCTGTGTACAAACACGACTCCGAGCATCTGAATGGGAGAAGACATCACAGAGGACTCACAGGGAAATTACAGCATTGTTCTAACATCAGAAGGATAATGTGAGACGCTTTCTGCCAGATAGAGGGACTTGTAACATTCCGGGTGTTTCAGGAGAGTCATTAAGCTCGTTCCTTTTTCTGTACTTTTTACACAAAGGGAAAAAATATTTCTTGTACGGAAACCTATTGGAAAAAAAACCACTTCTGGATATTACCCACTCACCCCTTTCATTGTCAGTTTTAGGAACGCAGGCGGTAGGGGTAAATTTCCCATTAATGGACAGCGTCGGTTACCGCAGGAATAACGTTCCTAATTACTTTCAACGTCATGATGAATATGAGATTGTTTCTGTTCCCCATCACTTTTATCCTAAAGCAGAATAAATTCACCTTTAGTTTCCCAGCTCTCTTTATAAACTATAAATTCCCTGAAAAATGACATTCCAAATACAGCGCAGAATGATGGAGCAAAAGTGGAACTCGACGATCGATCTGAATCTTTGCACCTCTGCGCAGCGCGCTGTTCCGACGCAGGGTTCAACTTGCGCTAAATTTTGCCGCCACTTCACTCAACTCTAATATTTGACATAAACATTATAACCTGAATATTGGTGGTCTCAGAAAAGGTCAGGGCCCCGGGCAATTACCCTCACCCCTAACATGGTGCTGATGCTGCATGGCAGAGAATTCTGTATATTGTGATAGGCGAGAGATTGTATGAAATGTTAAAGGGTGCACTTATGGTACCTGTCTAAAAACTGTTCCATGTAGTCAATCTTCCTAATAATCCACATTCACATAAATAGTTATCTTCTGTTCCAGATTTCAGTGCAAAGTTTCATCCTTCAGCGCATGTATCTAATACAGATGAACCTGTTCTTTGCAAATACACAACCCCCTGTCTGTTCTGTACAAGAACCTACCAGTCCTCAGCCTGGTCCCTTTGAACACGGACTCAGGTCCCAATCACTGTCCAGGTGCCTTGCATGTACCGACTTGCAGTGCAAATTGCTCAATGGACCGCGCCGCTTAGATGAGTTTGAGCAATGAAAAAAAAGGCCGCCCAGGGGATATGTGGGAAACAAATGACAGCAGTTTGCAGCGGCCACTGGAACAGGTCTAGGGGAAGTTTCCATGGGGATGTCAAGTCCTCTCCTCTCTGAACCAGCAGTGCTGCATACAGCTGCACACAGCTGCACACAGCTGCACACCGCCACACCACACACAGCCGCACACAGCTGCCCACAGCCACACACAGCCACTCACAGCCGCCCACAGCCGCTCACAGCCGCACACAGCCGCACACAGTCGCACACAGCCGCCCACAGCCGCACACAGCCGCCCACAGCCGCCCACAACCGCACACAGCTGCCCACAGCCACTCACAGCCGCCCACAGCCGCTCACAGCCGCCCACAGCCGCTCACAGCCACACACAGTCGGACACAGCCACACACAGCCGCCCACAGCCGCCCACCACCGCACACAGCCACTCACAGCTGCACACAGCCGCACACAGCCACTCACAGCCGCCCACAGCCGCTCACAGCCGCCCACCACCGCCCACAACCGCACACAGCTATCTGGGCCAGAGAGATGGGAAATGCTGCTGTAACTGCTGGAGGGAAAGGTACAGCGGATGGAAGACATCTAAGGGTCTATTTATGGCCCATCGCATTTGTGTCACATTAAATATCATTTCTTACCGCAATGATAAGAAATGATTTAACGTTAATTCTCGATGGGGCCAAATTATCAAGCTCTGAAAAGCTTCGATTTCTCGGAGCTTAACCCCTAACACCATCTGTAGTAGCCGTTCTATCCTACGCGGAGAGCATCGCAAGAGAGATTTTCGGACACCTCCCCAACAGGCTTTTTCTTCCTCCGCTCTGTTCTCTAAATAAACTGACTCTGCGCGTGCGCAGTACAGACTCTGCGTTAGAACCCGGTGTTGTAGGTGACACAGAGTCATTACCAGGGCAGCGTCTTACCGCTGGCGGTGTTTCAGCATGACTTTTTGATCAATCATTCTTTACTGCTGCGGAAAGCAGCCATAAGGGATGATAATTTACATGGCAATTTTGCACTGGGTCATAAATAGACCCATGTATCACTGAGCAGATTTTTATTATTAACAAATCATTGATTACTGTGGAATAATTTACTTGGGCAAGTTTTCAGCAACAGCAGCCATGAACACAATTTTATTTATTTTTTTAACTATAAAATGTATCGTGTTCCCTACTTCAATTTTTATTTGCACTGAATAACGAGGGATCTGCTTAGTAAATCTGTAAGCAGATGTTAAATGATCTAAATGAGCACTTATTTGTAGAGATGCTCAGGCTCGGTTGCTCGGAGACTGAACACACCCAAACTTAGGGGATCCGAGTATGAGTCGAGTCGGCTTGGTACTGTCGTGCGCCCTCGGAATCAAAAACGAGGCAAAACGTCATTGTGCCGTCGTCGGATCGACCAACATAATGGTGGGCGGGAGGGAGGGCGGACCCCCGTTTTTCTTTTCTGCCACTGCTGTGTGCCAATGTGTCCTAGATGTGCTAGGAACTGCCGTGTGTTTGTGTCATTGCTCTGTCGCTTACCATCCAGCCAGCTCGCTGCAGTGTTTGTCCGAAAGTGTATGAAAATAATATTGTGATCTGTGAGGTGGTGAAATTTGACTGGAAATGACTTGAAATTAGTAATATTGAGGTTAATAATAATGTAGGAACAAAAAAAAGAGCAAAATTATGTGATTTTAGCATATTTTATGATTTTTTTCTAAAAAATCCAAAGCCAAAACCAAAACCAAACTACACGAGGGTGGTTTTGCCAAAACCAAGCCAAAACCAAAACACGAAGCTAATCCAGATCCAAAACCAAAACCAGTTCACGGGGGGTCAGTGAGCATCTCTACTTATTTGCAATATTGGATGAAATATCAGAAGATATACCACATCCCAAAACATTGCTTCCCCGGGATTACTTCCTCTGATGACTCGCGTACATACTGTTTGACTCCTGTTCAATTCCGCTGCCAACGTTTTGTTGGTTTACTTTATGATTAAAAACAAATTGCAGCCAATCAGATTCTAGCTATCATTTTCTAGACTGCACTGGATAAATGATATCTATCATCTGATTGGTTGCGATGGGCAACACCTCCACTTTTCCTTGCTTTAGTAAACATAGTAAATACACTTTTTCCATGGACTAAACCTTCTAATAGATCACTGGAGATTATGCTGTGAAGTTGTCTGGAACTGTTTGTTGATTACTTATATAGAGACCGGCAGATCAGGGGCGCTCAATGGGTTTTTGCTTTTTGCTGAATAAAAGTTGCGGTTTAGTTCAATTGAGTTAAGAAGGTTGAGAGATGGCTGCCCCCCAAATTTGCAACCTTAGGGGGCAGCTATAAACCTCCCTATTTTCACAATTGCACTTGCCCTTTAACTACAACGACTTATTCACACAACGCGGTGTTCGTAGATGGCGGCAGAAACACCTTCCTATGCTTTAGATTATTCTTTTCAATAAGGTTGAATTTTCCTAAACCCATTTACAAAAACGACATTTGGGGTTTTATTCCCCTGAACAGAAGACATTGAAATTCAGGAAGCCAATAATTCAGCATTTTCTATTTAAATAAAAGCAAATAAAAAAATAAAACACAGACGTCTGTGGCCAAATTCTACAAATGCAGGAAATAACAAACAAAAATCTGGAGGAACTCTGAAAATGGCTAAAAAATGCTGACTTGTACTTTTATAACTTGATAAAAGTATTTGAACATGTCTCAGGCTGTAACTTACGGGCGAGCTTTGACCGCGTGGGTTAATGGATGTATTGAGTGATACGCAGAACATATCAAAGTGGTTCAAAATTCATCTGATTTTTTATTTATTTAACAGATATTTGAACAAAAGACGTCTACCTAAATATTTGTTATATTCACTGTATTACACCTCCCAACATTTAAAATCCCGAAAGTGGGACAGAATCAGCCCAATCTCCGTTCCTCCTAAATTTTTGCAGACAAATGGGCAAATGTTTGCAAAACCCCACCCATTTTTTTTGCTATGTCCCGCCCTTTTGCAGCCTGCCAATCAGGATGTCCCTCTCCCAAATTTGAAACAGGTAGGTCAGTTGTTCAACACCCGACTGAAGTAATGCGTAAGGCATTTATAACACACATAGGGTGCAGGAGCAAATGCAGGATTTGTAGAGGGGGGTTTCCACACTACACCACCAGTGGGCGTGGCTAGCATGCATGGGGGCGTGGCTATAATATTACACAGTGCTTGGCTGCTCTCCAACTCTTCCCATCCCCATAATATACATGGGCAATGCTGCGTGCACTGCTGTTAGGTGCAAACAGCTCTCCCTTTTCAAGTAGAGCTGTGTGAAGTGAGAGCAGGGTCCAGCCACCTCAATGATACAGTGCCCCAAGCTTGGAGGGGGGTTTCCAGGCACTAGGGAACCCCCGCCTGTTTGCTTATGGGGTGGGTTACAGATATAAGTGCTAATTACTGCACATTGCAATAAAGATTTGTGTTAGGTTGTCCTATTAATGTTATAAAAAAAAATACAGGTTTATTTAAGTAACTTTTGTGGTTTAAAGAAGGAATAAAAAATTACCCTTCCATGGAAATTATATAATGAAAACTTTTTATCAGAACTTAAGCTGCTGTCAATGCTCTGTGTTGGTGCAATGCAATCACTTTTGGGTGCAGCTTGATGAAAACATTAATAATGTAAATAGAAAACTAAGGGCTAGATTTACTAAGCTGCGGGTTTGAAAAAGTGGGGATGTTGCCTATAGCAACCAATCAGATTCTAGCTGTCTTTTTGTAGAATGTACTAAATAAATGAAAGCTAGAATCTGATTGGTTGCAATAGGCAACATCCCCACTTTTTCAAACCCGCAGCTTAGTAAATCTAGCCCTAAGTGTTTGTTTCTAACACCAACGCAGTTTATTGCCTTGTGTATATCTTCCAAATATAGAGAGAAAATTGTGGCACATCCCTAGCAAGACAAAGCCATACAGATTAAAAAAAAACATAAAATCATATTGTTATTAACCTGCAGTGTTATGACAGAAAAATAAGTATATATTAAAGTAGTTTCTAACCTATCTACTTCTGAGCTGAAATATTTCATCTGACATGTATCGATTTTTGTCAATTCAGATAAAAACCAGGGGGTAAATGTATCAAGATAAGTGGAGATGTTGCTTATAGCAACCAATGAGATTCTAGCTATCATTTTGTAGAACGTACTAAATAAATGATAGCTGTAATCTGATTGGTTTTTCAAACCCGCCGGAAAACTCTCAGCTTAATACATTTACCCCCAGAGCTCCGCTGTAATAGAATTTGGCAGCCACACATACTCTTAGATTTTTAGTTTCTCGATACAACGTTGTTGCAACACAGTTAACCCCTTTTATGCTGCAATGAAGCTGATAAGTTTATATATTTTATTTTCCAGAAAGCAGGAGAAAAGGATATTTTTTTCTAGTGCATCTGCATTAATAATTGGAGTCTATACTGTACATTTTGCTTTTAAGCTGAGTGCACATCTCCGGTGCTATTATCACACAGCGCCTGTCCTCATTGTGAATGTATAACTACCTTGTGTGTGATTTATGATAAAACTGAACATCTCTTTCTCTCCAGGTAGCGGTGCTTAGTAATATCTTCCCTGCTTATCTCAGGTCAACCGGATTTAATATTCCACAGCGACATCGGGTCAGTAACACCCCAGAGAAATATTCTCTCGGCAGCGCCCGCACGTGACCCCCATCTCACGCTTATTGTCCTGGCCTGCCAGATAAACAGCGACAGATATAAAAGCCACGTTCTGCTGGAATTCATGACTCTACAGCCTCATACTGTAAGGTTCTTATATCACTGCCAGCCTCGGTACATTGCTGCCCCTGATTATTTCTGCTCCTGTGCATTAGTTGCCGCAGTTGGCTTTAGAGATTGGACCTGTTATAAATGCACTTGACAGTGATAACTTGTATGACAAATACAAGCGATTCTTTCAAAGGATGGGCTAATTGAAGTTGACATTTCATTAGGCAATTAGGAAGAACATAGCAGGTGATGGAAGATTCTGCCTTCAAACGTCTCGGCCTGTTCACACGGCTAAGTGCCAGCACAATGCTCTCAGGTAGCAGTTTGGGCACAGGCGGTGGTTCTATGCCAGCTAGCAGGAGGGTTTTAAAAACTCTGCTTCAGGGGGGCTTCTGTTGTCCATCCCGCTGACTTTTTCACCGTCATTTCTGATAATGTGAAAATGGCCATGGATCAGTGTGTTTAGTGGTGTCGGGAGGGCTCTCTGACTGTTGGATAAGTAGCCTCCTCTATGGCTCTAAGTTAGCGCCTGTTGTGCATTTTACACGTCACGCTAACGGCTCGTTGGGGGACACGCCAAGGGCCTGATTCAAGTCCAAACACAGCCTGCACGCAACATGTGGTTAAAAAACAAAAGTGAGTGTATATCCGCCTGTATTCAAATCCAAGCGAAGCTGAAGATGCGTTTCGATTTGAATCTTTTATTATTTTTATTATTATTATTAATTTTTATTTATAGGGCACCACAAAGTATCCGTAGCGCCGTACAAGGACAAACAATGGCACAGTACAAGGTGAAACGGCACAGTACAAGTAACAGTAAGCACTATAACTCTGGGGGCTCAGGCACAGCATGAAAGAGAGGGAGGGAGGGGAAGAGTGAGTACAGGCAGGTAACTATGGCCCAAGAGGGTGGGCACGGATGACAGGTTGAGAGTCACTGAGGGGAGGGGAGAGAAGCGAGAGGAGACAGAGGGCAGAGGGACTGAGAGGAGGTGAGCTGAGTAGCTGGAGAGCGCAGTTAAAAGTGATGGAAACAGAAGGTAGGAGAGCCCTGCTCAAAGGAGCGAACAATCTAAAGGGTGAAAGTACGCTCTACCTAAACGTAACTTGCTGTATGTGTACAGACAGAACAGGACACAATTCCGGATACACAAGTGCATATGTGTCATATAAAGTCACATCAGAACACATGTCCGAAAAAATGATATAATAAATGAACAACTCTAAACTGTATAATCATTAAGAAAAAAAAAGAAAAATTGGTAATAAAAAAAACTAACAAAACAAAAACAATACAAAACATTTTTTAACATTAAATATAGACATCAAGAAGCGTATTGTACATACAATGCATTTTTATGGTCTATCTTACTTGCATACACATGTTCTGTGCTATCTAGTGGCACACATACGTGTAGTTTGTAATACAAAGATGATGGCGTGTCAGTCAACACTATCAGTCGGCGCTTACACCTGCCCTGTAGCTGGGGCAAATGATACGGCTAAAAAATACGTACTTACAAGAAACCAAGGACTTGAGTCAGCCGCATCTGCATCGGCATGGCGTTACCGTACATGTCCGATGCCAACTTTGGCAAGTTGGCAAGTATGGTACAGGACATGTACAGTAAGGCCATGCCTCTGGGAGATCAGGAGTGAGGTGAGCGTGTGGGGGCGAGGCTCATCGAATTGCGTCATTTGGCCTCGCCACGATGACGCGCAAATCACTTCACAAGCCCCACCCCCGTCTCTTAACTTATCAAAAGGCCGTGAACTGGAAGGTTGCTCTGATCTCCCGGGAGTCTGGGGGAACTCCCAGAAATTTGGGAGTCTCCCAGACATTCCGGGAGACTAGGCAACTGTGTCCTATGTTCGTCTGTCGCTTCCCACCCCTGCCTACGCCTCTCAAGTGTTGGGAGTAGTAAGTGTCATTTGCATTCAGACATGAATTTCATGCAATGGCGTTCATTGATGTAAGGTCCCTTTCAGGGCATGCAGAGCGATTTCACCCAAGGATACGGTACGCAAATAGACTTGCGTTCAAATATCAATCAGGGCCAAAGTACCAGAAGAAGCAAGTAAGCCCTGTTTAAAAGAAGGGGTGTAATTTCAAGGCATACTGCCAAACTGAATATATAGCATTGCCTAAAAAGCTTATAGCCTATGGCCCAGCAGCTAGATGGGGGGAAGCCACCTGCTTGTGTGTTGCACTGACCTCCAGATGGAAGTATCTGTCCTTGGAGTCAAAGGATTGAAGGGAAACGTAACTCACTTAATGACTGCACCGTTCTAAAGCTAATAGTCTGGTGGATACAAACATCATCTGTACGGCTTCCAAGACGGGTGGATCCTCAACTGAAATGAAGAGCTTGGAACTCCCAGCCATCTGTCTATTAACGTTAATTACTGATGCTCCTAAACCAAGTCGCCTTCTGGCTGAATGATATGAAAACTGTGACAACACCTTATCAGTGCCCAGTGCCGAGTGGAGGAAGCAAAGTTCTAAATAACAGTCTCCGCTTCTCCAATCTAACAGCAGACGACACTGGACGCGCAAAGGGATTTGTATGAATAACTTTGTGTCTAGATCCCATCTGTCGGATGGAGCAATGTTTTGACTTGTTGGCTGTGACACATTAATGGTGACAACCTCGTAACATCCAACATTTCATATGAACAAGATAATTTGTTAGAAAAAAATCTACCGTTCCCATAGACTGGTGCAGGCCTCTTGGTAGACTTCAATATTACAGTATACTATACACAGCAAGACAGACCATGCAACATGCCCCTATGTAATAGTAATAATACGCAGAGTGGAAACTATTATACACTTAGGAGACAAACTCTTGGGAATAAATAGTGGAGTTTATAAAAGAGAGTTACTGATTTAAGTTCAAAATACCAGTGCTCACGTCACTTCTAGGTGTCCAATAATCCGACACTTAGGTCCTGGGAAGGGCGATCAGGGTAATAGTGCTGCCCAATCACATGAATTACCATGAGCGCTTGTGCATCAACAGAAAAATATCGCTGAATGGAGGTTAGGGGATGGGAAGGTATTTGGAGGGGGGGGGGAGGGTGTTCAAACTAAAAATAAATTGGCTATTTAATCTTAGAGTTCCATAATAATGTAGGGACTGTGTTGCTATATTTTTCCCCTGATTTTTTTTTTTTTTTTCATTTTCAAAAATAGACTCAATATGCAATTAATTAAAAATATTTTTTTTTTTTATTTTTCATCAAAAATCCCCTTTAATACGTTGAAGTATATGGGTTAGATAAATAGCTTGGTGTAGTACATTCCAGAGAGTGGATGCAGCATGAGAGACGTCTGGAAGGCCAGGTGTTCATAAGGGAGGATGATAGGAGTAAGCCATGGGCAGATCAGAGGACCTGACCTGGTAGGCACTGGGTAGGTATATAAAGGCTAGAGAAGAGATGTGGACAGGTGAAATTTTGTGGAAGGCATTGCTGATGAAAAGGAAAATTTTAAACTGAACCCTGGTGGAAAGGGCCAACCATTGCAATGACTGGCGGACACAATGCAATGTCTGGCGGCCACAATGCAATGACTGGCGGCTACAATGCAATGACTGGCAGCCACATTAGGAAAATGGTGATGTAAAGAAGTCTTGTGATCATTTCTAAACCCACTAAGTAACCCTTAATTTGTACTTGCTGACTGCACTCGGTGGAAGCAATCAAATTGTTGGCTGAATTAATATTCATGAGAATTAACCTATTAATTCAATAGAAATTAGTGACATCATCCTGACTTCATGCCCCAATCAGGACAAATGTTCCTTGTCAGCTGATGGGCTGAATATGTGCAGACGGTTTAATTGTTTGCAATTGTCTCAGCGCATGTGATCTTCACGTCTTGTCTTGTTGCCCACTGAGGACATCGCTCCGTCCGTGTGATGTGGTCCTTTGGCCCAATCACCTACCACCGCATCTGTGCAGACCTGGCCGATAGGCACCTGTGCGACGGAGAACATCACTGTGTGAGTAGCTACCATCACTGTTACACAGAAGGCCAAATTCACAAAGTTCTGTTTTCCACATAAGGGTATTTCCTTAACTTAGAGTATCATGCCGTAAATAAAATAAAACACATTTATAAATACCCCCCATCTTTACCATATTGCCCCTAACTCGCCCCTAATTAAATTATTTATCAGAGCCCCTCAAAGTAACTGTAGGAAGACAATATCTGTCCCAAAATCCCCAAACTCCAGAAATAATTTACTTTGTGTTTTTTGGAACTTTCTGAATAACGTCTTGACTCAAATACAAGTGGTCACGATCAGGACCCTCTCATTTAGTGTTTCCTAATTATGTCATTTTGTGAGTTGCAATTATATAAAGTTGTTGTTTGTATTTATATCATTTTGTCACTTTTGCAGTATGTTATTTTGCTGCATGTTCCAACCCCCCTATATACTGTACAGCACTCTCCTGGCACCTTATAATAAACAATATTATTATTATTATTATTATTATTATTATTATTATTATTATGAGAAGTATCTGTTTATAATCACTTAAAGTTTTCTTACAGGCATCTCATAACGTTTTTAAGTAAAGTTTACAACTTCAAGGTATCGGCATTATCTTACTTACATGATCCATCAGACAACCAGCATATAACATGTTATAAGGCTTTTACTAGGTCTGATGACTGAGATAAAAGGCAGATAAATTATATAGGTTTGTATAAAGCTCAGGCTGCAGCAGAAATGGGAAGTGCATAAATGTGATGTATGCAATGCAAACGATCAATAATTATGACAGACGGATAGATAGATGCTTTCAGCAAATCGAACAAGATATATCCATTGATTAATGAGGCAATTATTAGATAAGTTAACCAATAAAGAGATCAATTCCACACAGTTAATGCAAAAGTTAGCATAGAGAGATTTCAGCGCATTAATCCACTTCATCAATATGGATAATATGTATCTGTTTTTCTTTTACGACAAAATTAGTTTTAATCCAGCAATAGAAGCAGATCTCCAGCTACCAGTGATTTGGGTTTTTTCAAATGCACAATCAGGTCCAAGCAGGGAAGGGCTGGGAAAATTTTAGCCCAGGGGGCAAGACTTTGCATGCAAAGGATGCTTATTACAGTCTACGATTTCAGTGAGTGAATAGGGCGGGGAAGTGGCATTCACCCGTAGTCATTGTGTAGTAAGGGCCTGCCAAACTTCAGTGCACGTAGCCATGTCCGAATCAAGCTCAGTGTATCTCAAGGTTACTTGTTTTTCTGCCGTATCTCTTGCTCCAGCTACAGGGCTAGTCTAAGTCCCGGTCAGTAGTGATGACAGTCTCGTATGCATGCTATAACATGTGTTTACTATCAGGAGCAGCTGTTAAAAAAATATTTTATGCTCAGTAGACATTTCTTTAAAAAAAACACACTTTTTGTGACTGTTTTAATCAATGCCTTTAATATTAAAAGGTGACATTAATTCACTAGTTGTTGTTTTTTTTCCTCTGTATTCCTATTTGCAAATTTATATTCCACATAGGGATTGGATGTATCCTGTCTGATGTGTCTTGTTTCATTTTTAAATTTTTTTAAAATTATTTTATTATTTTCTTTTAAGGAATCTGGAGCTGGAAGTTAATTGGGCGCATACAGCGCCTTCCCGCCCCCCCTTGACCCCGCCCCTGTCACCGGCAATGACCTCTCTGCAGGTACATAGCTGTTATGTAGCCACTATCTCAGTATGGGGTTAACAAGTAGATAAGCTGAAACAATGTCTTACTCCAATAAATTATTTTTTTTCAGTCTGAAACATATTTTTTT
Source organism: Mixophyes fleayi (assembly GCF_038048845.1). NCBI lineage: Eukaryota > Metazoa > Chordata > Amphibia > Anura > Limnodynastidae > Mixophyes > Mixophyes fleayi. The sequence continues at coordinate 136,996,175 of NC_134409.1, forward strand.
AAATAAACGGGGTTATTGACCTACAAAAAAAAGCAATATTATTTTCTGGGGAAGAAAGGTAAATATAATAATACATTTTATATCTGGCTGATTTTTTTTTGTATACAAACTGAACTTCTAGATGCACCGCTGCGTAATTCCTACCAACATTCACCAAATAACAGACTTTACTTGCGCGCGGAGGAAGCGTTTATTAGAACTGCACAGTAAATTCACTGTTACAACTTGTGAAAGCCGTACAATGACATCGGGACTTTGCTGCGATGTGGAAAATATGTCAATTTGCAGATAATTGAGGAGTTTATCTTCACTTCCTAGTCAGTAAAACAATGGTACTCCTACGTCAGGGAGTTGCATAGTTTATTAAGTTATGTTTGATATTGCAAAGAAATTTTAATTTATGAGAATTTAACTATAGCAAAGCCAATGGATGTTATTAATTTTTTCGTAGCTGTCTAAGCAGAATGAAGTTGTGGCCTTAATAATAATTGGATTTAATGATAACTACAATATATGAAACAAACTTTAAATGCTTCTACTACAAACATCAGTCCTATTATTGTTATCATTTATTTATTACAATAACAATGGGCCGCTGTTTGTTTTTATTTCCGGAGTAAGAGCTGGTGTGTATGTTGTTGATCTTTAGTAAGACAGTACAATATAAATTTGCAATATACACCATATTTTCACTACGTCCTTGTTCATTCTCTAAACACTGTCTCTATGGAGGAGATACTGGACCCCGAGGAACGTCCTAAAGCCCTTCTATGTAATTGGCATATTTAGCAAGATGTTATGATGGATGACTGATCAGAGATCACGAGGGAGGAATCGACTTAATGAAGCTTGGATGATGGTCGTACATCACTGTACAAATGGAAGGACCCCAGGCTGAGATCGGCACAGGACGGGGAATTCACCAAGAGGAATTATCAGCTCCAGGAACCCGCAGAGTTGTACGAACGCTCTGTCCCCATAGTACGCAGCGTATCTCGTCTTATGAGCTAACAATAACTCAGCACTTCTGTGGGAATTATCAGCATTGGTTTATATATGTTGCAATTCTGGCCAACCTGTGGCACTCCAGGTGTTGTAAAACTATAAGCTCCAGCAAGCGTTACCAGCTTGTATCCAGCCAATAACTGGCAAGGCATGCTGGGACTTGTAGTTAGGGACACCTGCGTCGCCACAGGTTGAACTAGCGGGTCCCCTGTGAGAAGGTATCCTTTATTAAGGCCGAGTAGGAATCCCGTTATAACATGTAGGCTGGGCCGGATTAACCATAGGGCTAACTGGGCTACAGCCCAGGGGCCTATGGCATCCAGGGGGCCCTTGAAAGTGCTCAGCAGCAGTATTGATCGGTCAGGGGCGGGGTGCCCCCAGCGCGATCAATGCTGCTGAGCACTTTCCCTGCGGTCCTTCTCCGGCGTGCTGTAGTCTCCTTACTGAGGAGATCTCGTGAGTCTCACTCTCACGAGATCTCCTCAGTAAAGAGAGTACAGAGCGCCGGGGAAGGAGGTAAGTGCTGGGGAAGGAGTGCGCGGGCAGCTCAGGCAGCTCCGATCACGGGGGGGGGGGGTTGCGGGCGGTTCCGATCACGGGTGGGGGGGGATTCTCACGGGGGAATGGAGGCCCCCTTAGCCCAGGGGCCTCCATTCCCTTAATCCGGCTCTGCATGTAGGTATGTCATTTTAAGATTTTTTCCGTAACTGGGAAAACGGTGGCTTGCTGACTGCTGTGGAACCACAAATCTCAGCATGCCTCGCCAGCCTGCTCTAATGGATGTCTACCCCTGGAGGTTATAAATCATATCTAACAACATTTTTTTATTTCTTCCCAAACCTTTTTATCTTTAATGACGCGAGTTCATTGGAGCTTTGGCGCCTGATAACGCTTAAACTGCAGTTGTTTCGTCACATTGCAGAAAGTGATGTTTTCTAGGTAAGTGTCCCTGCAAAGTGGGACTAGTTATTTTATATAATGTTATATTTACTTGACCTGTAAATAAAAGTAGGGGTTTGCCAGGCAGGTCAACGGACCACCTCCAGCCCCAGCTCATCTGCAATCCCTGTAACAGTCTTGGACGTGGGTGTGCATGCCGGCCGCCCATCCTACGGCACAGTGAGGTCAGGACTGTGTGCAGTAAGCAAGCTCTGCCGCTCCGAGGCTGATTCCAGATAAACACTGCAGGCTCTTCTCATTCCTGTTACACTCAGCCGGACGGAATGACATTTTACTCTATTGTTTTGCTGCTGTTTGGAAAAAAATACACAATAACCCAAAAAATAAAAAGTAAAGCTTTTGTCTTCTCTAATAATAATAATAAAAAAAAGGAAAAAAGTCTATTTGTTGGCCGCTGAGATATCACCGCAGCAACAGTATTGGATTTGGGGATCTCAGAGGGCGTTAAGTTCTCATCCTTGGGAAGGACATGAAAGGCTGCAGTCAGGCCAGACAGACACTTTTGTTTTTTTTAACGCAAGCGGCGACCTCTGACCCCGTACAGCACATTGGACAAAGTACGTACTTGTTCTGATTTAACTAAATTACTGAAGGCTCCGATTCTTGTGTCTCTTTATGTATTACAATTAGAACCCGCCAGTAACCATGGAAACTGCTAGATTCCTCCACAAGGGAGAGACAGCGCAGTTGTTAGATGTGGAATGAAGAACAAGCTCTGATAACACTTGATATTCTGAATATCACGCGGTATGGACGTATTGATCCAATATAACCTCTTTCTCCTACCCTCACCCCCCCAAATCGCATTGACCCAAATTGGAGCTGATGCTTGTCTTTTAATGGTTAATTTTGCTAAAATCTATTTAAAGCACACGTCCAATGTATTTTTTTTTTTTTTATGAAAAATGTAAATGCTTAATATATGTGTACTCATTTACTAGATACAATCTCGAGCAAAGTGTATCTAGCACTTAGCTTTCCTGCAGACTCTTCCCCTTCGGTGCTCACTGACCAATTTTAGCGCTTTTAATCAAAAAAACTCAATGACTCAATGGTATGAGTTTTGCGAAAGAGAACTGCAAAGTCCCAACACCTCCAAGATAAGGAGTGTAGAGGACAAGTGTTAGATACACTCTGCAAGAAGGTGTACCTAGCACATGATTACACATAGGATATGTTTTTTTAGGGTTTATTTTGCACATCAGACCCCTAACCTACTACAGGTGCCGACTTTGCAGGGATCAATCACAAGTGTCCACTGGCATTGCATCCAGGTGGTATAGTCGTGCGCCTAAATTATGTCATAAGTGTGCAGCTCAACCTTAGATATCTATATAAAACAGCATAAATGCACTGCTTGGATTGGCGGATTTACACACTGGGTCGGTGCTGTCACAGCGGCTCAAATGACTGCAGTCTCAGCTTTTTGATCAGATTCAATGAGGAAACTGATCTAAAGATGTGGGGTGGGCTTTAGCTGTCTGTAATAAGGTGGTGGTAGTGAGGTGGGGGGCTTCAAACACAAAGTGGTTTATTTAAAACAAAAAATGGTTGTAGTGGACAACTGTACTGTAATCCTTAGCAGCCAATCAGGTTCTGTCATTTTCCTACCACAGTATAGAAAGACAAATTAAAAGTCGGATTAGTTACTGTGGATTACAACAACAAGCGCCAACGTGTGCCCATCGGGAGAAGAGGAGACCCTTGAACCGAACGCGTCTCTTTATCACCCTGCCACAGCAAAGCCTTCTCGTTTAATGCAGACAGCTACGTTCTGTCTAAAGGGGCTTATGTCATTTTATGACTTCTTGCTGCCAGCCATATAAAATCCTGCAAATGTTTCCTGCTGAATAATACACAGAGATGAAAGTAATCACTCCTCCTGTGACACAGACACATATCTCATCTTCCGATCACGTCCGGCCTGTCTGTCCGCTGGCAGAGCGAGCGCCGGCATTTGTCAAGTAGCGAGAGAGGATTCAGAGGGAGAGGGAAAAAAAAAATCTGAGCTCAATATGTCAGGATCTCATCTTTTTATTTTGTCTGATGAACATTTTGCATGTCACAGCAAGCGCTAATATTTAATGAAGGCAATTAAATCTCTGGGGGGAAGGGAGGTGGCTTCGTCCTCCAGCGGCAGCGGCGCGGATCTGTTAAACAATCTAAGTCACAGCAGCTGTATCGCAGTACGGAGATTACAGTAGGTACATAGGGCAAACAGTAATATCAGAATGCAATTAGAAGTTGATCCCTGTCCCCAAGAGCTTACAATTTAATTAAGTATTCATAGACATACACAAGAAGGTGGATGAGCGTGTGTTACAGACATAGTAGGTATGCCTTCAATATATATTTGAATACAGATGGTAACAAATTGACGCAGTCACAGTGGATGTTGTACGGAGTTCTTAGAAAAGGTTTGAGGTGTGAGGTGTGAGAGCGGTGGGCAAGGGTGGAACAAAACACTGCCGGGCCCCATAGCAAAATTAGGGGCCCAGCGATGCCTTTCTAGCCTCCAGGGCCCCATGCTCTTCTCCGAGAGCTGGGGCCTCTTCTCAGCATGCCCTGATGGCTCATGGACAGTGGGCTTTTCAGAGCAAAGAGAGGTCCTATGGGAAAGATGTGCAGTGGCTTAGAAAGGGGGGGAAGGTGACATGACATTACCGTACACTTGCCAATTTTTCCTCATTGGCTTCAGTGAGATCCCGGGGGAGATGGGGGGTGCGGGGCTTGATGAATTGCATCATTTTGGCACCGCCCCTAAACGATTGTCACAATTTTGGCCAAATACAACAGTGGGCGGGGCTAAGATGACGCAATATTTGCGTCATTAAGCCCCGTCCCCCGTCACTTATATATTGCGGGGGCAAGAACCAGAAGATTACCCTGCTCTCCCAGTAGTCTGGGAGGTCTCCCAGAAATGCGAGAGTCTCCTGGACATTCTGGGAGAGTAGGCAACTATGTGTTAAAGAGAAGCAGCTAATGAATCTCTAGAGACTGAAGTGTCTTTTACATTTCTGTCTCCTTTGCTGAAGTTATGTTGTCTTACCTGTCAGTCTTTGATTAAATCTTGGTCTCCATGAAAATGGCCACCTCCATAGGCATCAATACATGGACATAGAACACAATTTCTGAACTGTGTCATCATGCTACAGATGGCGAAGCCAACCCCGTCTTGTACTGGCTCAGCATCAGGGAGAATGCCGGACTCTTCAGGGAGTGAGGGAGATCACCCCTATTTCAGGGAGTCTCCCTGACATTCAGGGAGAGTTGGCAGGTATGCATTACCGCACTCCTTCACCTCTAGGACCGGTAATGACCACACCGTGTGTGTGTGTGTGTGTGTGCAGGGGGGGTGTCTGTGTGGAGGGGTGTGGCTGTGTGTAAAGAGTGGGTGACTGTGTGTGTGTGTGTGTGTAGGGAGGGTGTCTGTGTGGAGGGGTGTGGCTGTGTGTGAAGAGTGGGTGACTGTGTGTGTGTGTGTGTGTGTAGGGAGGGTGTCTGTGTGGAGAGTGGGTGCTGAGTATCAGAGCAGTTTGCTTCCGTGACTTTCATAGTTCATTGGTTTTATTGGACCTAAACCAAGTAAATGACAGCAGTACAGTTAAGGTTGGGTGAGTTTCTGCAGCTAAAAATAAACCGGATGGGATTATGTATTTTTTCATTCGTGAAAACAAAAATGCAAACTTGTGCATAAATTGGCAGAGAAGCAGAGAAGTCCAAATATGTTCAATCTCCTGCCCGGAATGTGTTAAAGGGACACGGACATCAAAACTGTAGACGTTAAATGTATCTGGAACCACAACTTTATACAACTCAGAGCTGTGTTGTGTGGATGAATTTCTACAGATTCCTTTTATAAACATTTACTTCTGTTCCTTCCCTTCAATGGCTGTCGCTCCACATCATACTCCCCGACACTTCTTACCTCGCTTCCAGAAGATGCTGGAGGCGGCGTAGGGTAAGAGATGGGCGGGGCCTTAGGACGTCATTCACATTATCCAGTGGGCGGGACAATCACTTAATCAAGCCCCACCCACCTCAGTAAACCCTTCCAGCACGTAAGAATGGCCTGCTCTCTCGGGAGATCGAGAGGTCTCCCCTAATTTGGAATTCTCCCGTACATTACGGGAGATTAGACAGCTAGGCTTTCTGTGAACAAGTAATACTTATTCTATAATTGGTGATATATGATTATATATCAGCCAGTGGACTAGGTGCTATCACCCCCCTATCAGCACAATTATCCTTTTACCAGTTCTCCTTCCTTGGACCACTTTTGGTAGGTACTAACCACTGCATCCCGGGATCATCCCACAAGACCTGCCGTTTTGGAGATGCTCTGACCCAGTTACCATCACATTTTGGCCCTTGTCAAAGTCGCTCAGATCCTTACGTTGCCCATTTTTCCTGCTTCCAACACATCAACTTCAAGAACTGACTGTTCACTTGCAGCCTAATATCTCCCACCCAGGACAGGTGCCATTGTAACAAGATAATCAATGTTATTCACTTCACTTGTCAGTGGTGTTAATGTTGTGGCCGATCGGTGAATATAAATATATTTATTTATTTCATCTACCGGCAATTGAAAATATGGTTTATACAAATAATAAAGCATTTTTGAAATTAATATTTCTCTCTTGCCATCTACAAGTCCCAGCACGCCCTGCTAGCCGGAGGGTGCCTGCTATATTCCGGCATGGCATGCTGGAAATTGTAGTTCTACAACTGCTGCTGAGCCAGACAGGTTTTCGCATTAACGTCTATGGCTGATACCATTTGCTTACTTCTACATTAGAAAGCAGCTACAGCCACAGCCATATGTTTTACTGAACGGTTACAGAAAAGCAGAATAAAAAAAAAAAAGATAAACCCTTTTATGGAACCAGGGTATATTTATTTTGTGGCAGGGGTGGAACATGCATCCGCCACCAGATGCCATCGTTATAACCGAACACCCGCAGCTCTCCAACACCTGGGGTGAGGAAGGTCGCCCACCTCTGACACATTATCCCACCCCCCCGTAACACAACATATCGGCTCCTGTCCCAACGTCACGGCATCCAGCATCAGTCAGCGCTTTGCAGAATGACACAAATCACCGCGAGGATTCCAGCCGGAGGGACCAATAAACCACAACATCTGCATTCAATATGTAAATATTATGATGTTTGTCTAATCACAGAAGGCTGCCACATGAATGAACAGAGAATAACGCATTGCACCCCGCTCCGATATGGCACTGCTTGTGTTGTGGGTGTCACCTCGCTGACACAGAGATGCTCCTGGAACCTTCGGAAGACGATGCTCTCATATGACCCACTAGAATGAGCGCAGTCTTGCATCTGATGAGCTCATTAGGACTTGCATGCAGCGAGCTGTTTCTACTCTCCGGTGCTCTGTGCCAGCGAAACAAGTGCCAGTCTCAGCCCCTCAGCCGCCTGTGCCTGTGCATTTTTAGCAGGGTTTTGAAGCTGTGCCAGAGATGTCGTAGATGAGCTTTGGAAGAACAGGGTGCAGTTTTATGAGGAGAGAGAATAGAACAATGGAGCTTTAATGCCCCCAGGACCACTGGGGCAAAAACAAATGGCTGTGATAACTTAAGGAGCACTGTGCTTCAAGTTTAATTAGGCAGAAAAGATATTGTTCAGCTATTTATTGGCCAACAATACCTGGTACTACCTTTAAGGGCATTGTCTGCCAGGCTGAGAATTTGGACTAAAACGTGGCACACATACTGCAGTATCGACAACCAAAGTGGGTTAAGACCACATAGGTAGCACAATGAACTGGGCCCCCTTTACCCTTCATTTAAAAACAAATAACAGGTTAGGGCCCTAGCTTAGAATCATAGAATTTACGGCAGATAAGAACCACATGGCCCATCTAGTCTGCCCAAGACGGCATCTTCCTCAAGCTTGATGACGAGGCTGCGCGGGAGGTGGAGAGAGTTTAGGTAATCTTAGATACACTGTAAGAGAGAGTGTATCTGAACAACAAATCTGCTCTCTCCCTCCTGTATGGTCAGTTTTGTGCTGGAGTAAATTATCTCCTATGCGTGCAAATTTTGTTTCCAGTTTGGTTTGTCGATTCGGTTCTAAAGTACGAAATATTCCATCAAATTCTTGCATGTTAGGTTTAAAAATTTTTTGCTAAATTCGAGCAAGGAGGAAATGTTTGACCACTTTGGAGCCAGGTGAAACGTTTCCAAGGTTTATTGACTAGATTGTCAATTATTCTTAACAGTTTTTCATGCAAACTCAAACACAGAAATGTTCAAATTAAAAAATCATTAACAATACTAAAAAATATATAGTCATTTAAGCTCGAACAGACAACAATTGTAATGTATTTCTTATATTAACAGCTAGCTGTAAACTCGAACTTCGGTGCAAAAGTGGAACCCAAATGAACACTTCATCTATCTATCTATCTATCTATCTATCTATCTATCTATCTATCTCATATCTATCTATCTATCTAATATCTATCTATCTATCTCATATCTATCGTTCTATCTATCTCATATCTATCTATCTATCTATCTATCTCATATCTATCTATCTATCTATCTACCTATCTCATATCTATCGTTCTATCTATCTCATATCTATCTATCTATCTATCTCATATCTATCTATCTATCTATCTACCTATCTCATATCTATCGTTCTATCTATCTCATATCTATCTATCTCATATCTATCGTTCTATCTATCTCATATCTATCTATCTATCTCATATTTTTAGTTCTATCTAGCTATCTATCCCATTTCTATCCCATATCTATATATGTATCTATCTATCTATCTATCTATCCCATATCTATCTATCACTCCAAAAACCTATTGGTAGGTTAATTGGCTTCTATCAAAATTGACCCTAGTCTTTCTCTGTCTGTCTGTGTATATTAGGGAATTTAGACTGTAAGCCCCAATGGGGCGGGGACTGATGTGAATGAGTTCTCTGTACAGCGCTGCGGAATCAGTGGCGCTATATAAATAAATGGTGATGATGATGATGATCTATCCCATATCTATCTATCTATCTATTTATCAATCCTCTATCTATCTATCTACCAATCCTCTATCTGTCTACCAATCCTCTATCTATCTATCTATCTATCTATCTATCTATCTATCTATCTATCTACCAATCCTCTATCTATCTATCTATCTATCTATCTATCTATCTATCTACCAATCCTCTATCTATCTATCTATCTATCTACCAATCCTCTATCTATCTATCTATCTACCAATCCTCTATCTATCTATCTATCTATCTATCTATCTACCAATCCTCTATCTATCTATCTATCTATCTATCTATCTATCTACAGAGAGAGAACAAGTTAATGATGGAAGCTAAGCACATTAGCTCTGGCAAAACATTCTGCACTGCTCGTTACCTTCAGGAATTCTACAGGAGAAATTATGTTATCCAAATCACTTTATTAATTTTGTAAAAAGAGAGTAAATTAATCGGTCTTTAAATCCCAAAACAGAGGCTCTTACTTACTAATTCTCTCTATGCAGATTGGAAATTACTCACTCGTAATGTTCAACAAATAAAAACAATAATTTGCATATTAAACAGGGCCCCACTATATGAAGTATGGTATATTTAGTTCTTTCATCCAGTCTCTAGAGACAACTTAATTTGATGGGAACCGAGCTCCTGCTGCGCCTCTTTGCAATTAGGAGCCCAGATGACAGCGAGACTCTTTATAAATCATATGGCTAAATATAGATGGGGGGGGGCTCCTCTGTACACATCTGGCTCTGCAGGAGGGGCGGAATATGGAAATAACCCCTGCAGGCTGCTGCCAAATTCACGCGCAGCGATCACCACTGGGCGATAAGATCACATGTGAGAACTGCGTCTAGTTCTGCTGCTGTCAGATGAATCCTCATCAACATTCTGCAGTAATTATATTTAGGTTTAAACATGGCATTAAAAGATGCATAATTATGTCCTTATCATATGTGATTACACAGCCCTGTACTATACTGTGATCTTCTATACAGAGCCGTATAATAATATTGGGGGGATCCGGTGACACGACACCCAACGACTCAGTAACCATGTGACTGATGAGCAGGGAGCAGACTGTGTTCCACATTTAGAGCTGAAGCGTAACTTGCGATTGAACAAGTCTCAGGCATGCGTAGGTGTCCGCGCACAGTAGGCGGAGTTATTCTTGCGTCCAGGTTTGAATGAGGAGCAGATGCGTCAGTGTGACAATAGACCGCTCAGACACGAATGTGCGAACGTGTACGAAAAACTTTTATAGTGTCCGAACGCAGGAGCGTCGTTTAAACTTTAATAACCCACCTCATACAGCATGCGCACACAGAATAATAATATTTATTTTTATATTTGCTGCAAAATCCTAATCTATGGTCGAGCGACTACCAAAGTCTCAATAAGCGCCTGCGAATCACTTGCAAACCTCTAAGTACAAGCCGGACGCTAGCGGATACTACTTACACCAGCAGCTGACCACCAGCGTATAAAACCGCCTATTCAGGCACATCGTGAGCAATTCCTCTAAGGTGCCCTTACTGTACATTACCCACGTTAGAAACCGCCTTCCTTCGCCGTCACGCCTTTCAGACGTAAAGAGCCACAAGTATTAAGAAGCTGCAGCTCTGAATACCCGCAGTTCCGCACGTTCACTTGCTGAGCATGCGCAGTGTCAAAAACCATAAAGATACGCTATGCAAACGGGCGTACGTCTCACTCTGAATCAGGCCCTGTGTGCGCAGATGGAGTAGGGTTTACTTTAACATTGAACAGTGCGCTCTTCTATAGAAAGTGTCCTGCAATAACTTAAATATCAAAAGCTTTTCACAACTAAACTAATCAGAGATCTGTCACAACATAACGCAGATTCTTCCATTAATCCTGCGCTGTGCTGCTTCATTCGCTGCAGCAAACACTACTCCACCCGTATAGCGGGATTATCTCTGGATGCCTGAAAAGGTTAATTGTAGACACGCTCATTACAAAAAATTAATTTGGAACAGTCAAACTAGGGGGTTATCATTCCACGCTTTAAATTTGAAATACAGACTAATTATAAATGTAGGATTAACTACTGCAGCAGAATCCCCAAACAAGAAAGGTTCAACTCATTTTAAATACGAGAAGGGACCAAACAAAATTGGGCCTTATGTACGTTCATAGCGTGCTTACATCTGTCTATGCACTAAGAATGTCGGTAGATAAACGTCTAGGGCCTGATTTATTAAGGAAAGTAAGGCAAGAAAATGAGTAAGTTTTCTCCTAGACAAACCATGTTACAGTGCAAGGGGTGCAAATTAGTTTATTATTTTGCACATAAGATAAATACTGGCTGTTATTTCATCTAGCTCACAAATACTTGAAAGCTTTATTTTTACACTGAAATTTAAAGTTGATCTAGGACATGCCCTACCCCAACTATAAATCTGTCCTCACATTTTACATTTACCTCCCCCTCCAAAGCAACATGGTTTTGCCCAGGTGCAAAGTTACTCCTGTTTCATGCTCTACTTTCCTTAATCAATCAGGCCCATTGTGTGTGTTTTTTTTTTAAAACGCAAGTAATCTGGGTATACGCACGTCCGAATCCAACTACAAGCGGATCTGAAGAAACATCTCTTGGTGAACACGGGGGTAGTTATGTTCTGTACATACACCGCTTGCCGTACTGAGACAGACACAACAGTGCAAGATACGTACAATACATATGTGGAATATAAGTCCCAGCAGAACACACAGGAAAAAAATATTCACTTATTGTCACCTGTTAATATAATCAGTAATAAAAAAAAACTTAAGAAAATATATCCCCCCCAATAGAATACATTTATTAGGATGTTATTAATGTCTACTGTACATAAAATACATTGTTAAAGTTGCTCCTGATTGCAGACACATGTTCTAGCTGTATACACAGCCGTCATCACTAGTAATCAGCACTTACACCTGACCTGTAGCTGGTGCAAGTGACAAGACTGAAAATCACGCACCTTTGCGTGCTCCTGACCTTACTGTACATTGACTACGTGCATACGCCCATACCATAGTCCGTTTCTGGGTATGCAAAGTGCAAATTAATGCAGTACGCACATATCAACATTTACTTTCCTGAATGAGTCAGGGCCCCAGTGTCTGTGCACCTGATGCTGGATCTTGCAGTTTAGCAACAGGTGCAGATCCACAGGTTGGCTGAGCCCGATGTAGCTGCCAGAGAGGATTATGGGAAATGTAAGTGGTAACAGGACACGACCTTATTAGAACATCAATTCTGTGATCGAGAGGTTGTCTAAAACGTTACCAGATAATTTATTTCTCCAGCAGTTACATCGTTATTACATGATGCACGCTGCGCTCAAAGGTCAAAAGTGAATGAAATGAGTTATTCTATTAAAGTTAACGCATATTTCAGTGAGGTCTGTCCAAGATACTGTGTTAAAAAACCCTGCAGGCTCCGTTCTCTACAACAGAGATAAATTCATATAAAGGTCACGCCTGCTCCTTAAAGGGGGATTCCTCACTATAGGCCTGAGTCATTAAGGAGAGCAAAGCATAAAAAAGGAGTAACTTTGCACCTGGGCAAAACCATGTTGCATTGGAGGGGAGGTAAATTTAAAATGTGGGGACAGATTTATAGTTGGGGTAAGGCATGTCCTAGCTGAACTTTACATTTCAGTGTAAAAATAAAGTTGTCAAGTATTTGTGCGCTACATGAAAAAACAGTCAGTATTTAACTTATGTGCAAAATAATAAACTAATTTGCACCCCTTGCATTGTAACATTGTTTGTCCCGGGGAACATTTACTCCTTTTTTTGCCTTATTTTCCTTAATGAATCAGGTCCTATTTATCTTGTTTTGTAAACCTCACTAGTATTTTGGTTGGAGCCATGCGGTTTGTTCAAGCACTTTGGACAGAAGGTCATGTCATGTGACCTAACAACCACTTTAATAGTAAATTATTTTTCATTGCTGGAGAGATTCCGTTGGAAGTATTAAGGGCATACTCTGATTGGCTGCCTGTTCACTGGGAGTTCTGTTTGGTGAACAGGCAGCCAGAGTACGGCCGACATACCTGAGATATATGACTCCCTATAAATGGTTACATCAACTTTTTATGGAGAGCCTTAAACTCTTTTGGGCCTCATTCATCAAACGGCGTAAATGGCAACCATGTGCGCACAATCTGCAAAATCACTCTGGGTGTATCCTTCAGTGTCTGGTCTCGTAGAGCTGAACGAACCTAGACCCGTATTCATCACCGCACTTATCTTGAGATCCGCTCCTTGTTGAATTTGGGCGTAAGGATACCAGATTTAGTTGTGTGTTACACAAATGCACATTACGTTCAGCATGGGTCCATTGATGGATCAGACCCTTCACGTTCTCATGATCTCATGAGATAATAGCGTTCTTACATGATCCCCACAACCCAGAATGCTGATGTCAGCGGAATCATCATCATCTATTTATTTATATAGCGCCACTAATTCCGCAGCGCTGTACAGAGAACTCACTCACATCAGTCCCTGCCCCATTGGAGCTTACAGTCTAAATTCCCTAACATACATTACGGTCAATTTGATAGCAGCCAATTCACCTACCAGTATATTTTTGGAGTGTGGGAGGAAACCGGAGCACCCGGAGGAAACCCACGCAAACACGGGGAGAACATACAAACTCCTCACAGATAAGGCCATGGTCGGGAATTAAACTCATGACCCCAGTGCTGTGAGGCAGAAGTGCTAACCACTGAGCCACCATGCTGCCCATATCTGTTGGGTTTAGCAAAGGGTCCAGGAACCCTTCTGTTTGGTCCCTGTTCTTTTTTTAAATGAGTTATTCAATTTAAGGTTAAGCAACGTACGTCAAATTGGGTTTGCTTTGCAAAGGTGTTTTTCCACCCACCAAAGGATTTTGGACAAGAAGGACAAAAAAAAAGTTTCACACACACATAAAAGTTTAACAGTCCCAAGGTCAGTAGCAGTGTACAATGTTCCTAATAGGCTGCTGAGCTGAGTCTTGTCCCCCAGCCCTCCCCTGTCCAAGATCCCCTTTATTTAAGCCATAAACATGCATTTACACGTGCGTATTTTGACACAAACGCCACGCCACTGAGTAACTGGCCTTAAGGTTGAGAAACCACCAACATTTATATATCGGTATTTAAATATAACAGCTTCTCTGCAGCCTGAGATGTGATTACATTACACTGAGGAGCAACATTGTTTCAACAAAATTAAACAACAACAACACTGTAACAATCATGCCGGCAGCTTGTTATATTCTATTAGGTTCCGTTGAAGCAAAAAAAGTGAATGAAGAGGGACCTGAGACTACTGTGTTTCCAAGATCACAAGTCAGCTGAACTAGATCATAAGCAGAGACAACTTTAATATTAATAGGAACAACTTTAATATATGCTTATTTTTTTTCCAGCAGAGAGCAGCAGAAATGCAACAATAAAATGCAAATTATATTACCCATCTGAGAATGATTTTTTAAGGCTTATGTAAAGTTATTTTTTTTTTTCCGAATAACTTAAGCAAAACTTAAAGTCTAGTTCTGGATGGAGTTCTCAAAGTGATAGTAAAATGCAAAGTTGAAATGACCTGTGTTTCAGTGGTCCTGTCTCCGTCTCCCCTCCCGAAGGCTCCACGTGTCCAATGCTGCTCTATTCTCTGCTTAAATCGAGTTTTTTCAAACACCGAAGAGTGTTGGTGTCCTTCCCTGTGATTGTCCCATTTACATCAATGGGAAAATCATTTGGTAGGGCCATTGACAACAATACCTTGTGGCTTGAAAGGGCAAGGTTACCTTGCAAAATGTTCTAGAAACCATTGCTGCACTATTGATTTATTTCCAAACAATAAAAGTATGCGACGTACCCATGCCTGCTCCTCGACTGGTAATTACTTTCTGCGTCAATCTCTGGCATTAAGGAAATTGACAAATACTGACACAAACCTGTTCCCCTCGGAATTACATTTGATCGGTGGAGGAAGACACATTTGTGTAGGTTTTGTTCACACTTACAGACCTTGTTCCTTAGATTTAAAGGGCTGGATTATGTATTGATTGTTTTAAAACTAAATAACGGTGAATATTTCCTGAACTGATCCATGTCTGATATATACAGAGATTACTGTAAGAATGTATCAGTAACTGTGCGTGATGCAGGGATTTAACCTCTCGTCCCAGCGGGAAGTGCGTTTTATAAATCTTTGCATAGACCTGACATTTAGAAACACTTTCCCTGTGTAAATAGAACAGTTACGGTTCTTGGTAACGGTTTACTACGCTGCTATTTATAACATTGTATATTTAAATCAGCTGTCCCGTTCAGTCTTTGCTGTTATATTTTCTGTTAGTTTTTTATTGATAGTTTAATCTTTGTAATGGCTATTCCTTTTAATGGAGACGATCATACACAATTCTCAGTACTTAAAGGTCAGTGCTCAGCTTCAGATATTTCCTTAGGTGTCCAGTCCCCTTATTTAAGTAGTGGGGGTTCTTTCTTCTAAAACTGTCTCCTGCTCCAGAGGTAATACTGAAGAAATTTTGCCTCCACACATGAAAGACATGCCAAGCTTTAAGCCATGGACGGCCCCATTGTCATCAGGGTGTGCATCATTGTCATAGTGAGGGCACCATTGTCATAGTGAGGACACCATCGTTATCGTGAGGGCACCATTGTCATCATGATAGGCACCATCGTTATCATGGTGGGCACCATCGTTATCATGGAGGGCACCATCATCATCATGGAGGGCATCATTGTCATCATGGAGGGCACCATCGTTATTGTGAGGGTCCCATTGTCATCATGGAGGGCACCATCTTCATCATGGAGAGCACCATCGTCATCTTGGTGGGCACTTGTCATCGTGGAGGGCGCCATCATTATCATGGAGGGCACCATCGTTATCATGGAGCGCACCATCGTTATCATGGAGGGCACCATCATCATCATGGAGGGCACCATTGTCATCATGGAGGGCACCATCGTTATTGTGAGGGCCCCATTGTCATGGAGGGTACCATCGTCATCTTGGTGGGCACCATCGTTATCATGAAGGGCACCATCATTATCGTGGAGGGCATCATCATCATCGTGGAGGGCACCATCGTCATCGTGGAGGGTGCCATCATTATTGTGGAGGGCACCATCGTTATCGTGGTGGGCACCATTGTAATCATGGAGGGCACCATCATCATCGTGGAGGGCACCATCGTCATCGTGGTTGGAACCATCGCTATCATGGAGGGCACCATCATCGTCGTGGAGGGCACCATTGTCGTCGTGGAGGGCACCATAATCATCAAGAATTTAAAACATGTTGAAATTAATTGTCATTTCATTTAAATTGTGGTCTTGCCGTGTCATCATATCTTCCATATATGGATGGTGAGAACAAGTTGTAATTAACAATAATATGATATGATATCTTTGTTACCCTATGGTATACTTATGATGATGATTATAATGACCATGATCTGCCCACAAATCCTTAATCAGCTCCAGCATTAAAGATCAGTTTCCACTATAACAGGAAGATCGTGAGCTTGCACAAGTAATTAGAGATCGTAGCATGAAGGCTTGACGGGGACATCTTCTTGCATCCTTAGTCCTTCCTGAAAATTCCTACAGGTCTAAGTGAGAAGACTGAATCATCCAGGAAACTCTACTGGAGACAACTGGGTGGATTTAGTCCTATAGCCTTGTGTAGTACACGGGCACCTGGCTACAGTCAACATGAATACACATTCAAAACCACGCGAGTCTACAATCAACGTGTATCAACCGCAGGTATACTGCATGCGAATAGCATCAAACAAATGCGCAAATGCCTCACTCATGCAACATGGGTGAAGCCAGCACACATGGGATCATGGCTACAGGTAACGTAGGGGAGGGCATGCAGCACCCAAAGAAACGCAAACCCACCCAGCCCAAACATGGAGAGAAGAGCGGATGGCCAACTGAGCACCGCAACCGGACCACCAGACATCTTGTAGCCATCATCCCACTGCGATCAGCTGGCAGCCCACGATGTATGCCCCCCACACGACCCAACCACAGGCAATACCACTGGAAGCATCCTCTGCTCCCCCCAAGACAACCGAATGTGCAAATGGGTCGCTCATGCTCTGTGGGTGAAGGAGGTACCTGGGGGCTCATAGCTACATGCGATGTAGGAGACGGCAGGTTAACGATAAGCTGAGGCTGTCTAAAAGTCTTCAAAGAAGAAAGCACAGAGATGGACAATAGTGCACATCAAAGACTTGTGAAAAGGAAACTGTGGCCTGATTCATTATGGAAAGTAAGGAGGAAAAAAAGGAGTAAATGCTCTCCTGGACAAACCATGTTACAATACAAGGGGTGCAAATTAGTTTATTAATTTGCACATAAGTTAAAAAGTTTTTTCATGTAGCACACAAATACCTGATAGCTTTATTTTTACACTAAAATTTAAAGCTGGGACATACCCTACCCTAACTATATCTAGGACATACCCTACCCTAACTATAAATATGTATCTACATCTCAAATGTACCCCCCCCTTCCATGTAACATGGTTTTGCCAAGGTGCAAAGTTACTCATTTTTTTCCTGTGAGAGCCGGTCAAGCCGTCAGCGTTGTCTCTGAACCTGTAGCTGGGGGAGGGGTGCTGCCGCCTGCACAACAGGTAATTAGAAACGCAGGGCAGGACTCAGCTCTGGGCACTTGCTTTTCAAAGCTGTTAATTAACCAAACTACATATTCACATTAAAGGATTATTACAGCAAATGTGCAAACATGCAGTTATGGCCAGCGGCTGTGTTAGGAATACTAACTAGCAGAGAGGACGGAATGAGGAGGCGCAAAGCGGAGAAGGAACCAAAATCTGCAGCTTCTGAGAGTCATTCGGTCGGGACGAGAGCTGATACAGTTTTATTCTGCTACATCTAAATCAATTGGTGGCACTACAAATCCCATCCAGCCTGGCAGGAAAGATGGCAGCCTAACACCGCCATAAATCAATGTCAATGACACAGTTAACTTGAAACCTTAACAGAATATTTATCTACCATGCAGACTGACGTAGACACAAACATAATAAGCCCTGGACCTCAGTTCCGTACGCGGGTCGGACACAACAGGACCAGCGGACAATTTAACAACTCATGTGACTGCTCAGACAGATAAGATCCAGGTATTTCACCAGTTGCAGCATCATTTTAGAATGTTAGTGACTTGTCGGACCTATTTAAGAAAATAACACTTATTGCTACAATCAGTGTCGGACTGGCCCACAGGGGCACTGGGAGGGATCCCCACTGGGCCCTGCTCTCAGTAAGCCCCCAGTCACTAACAGTGAAGGAAGGGAGTCATAATTGTCTTCCCTCCTAATTACATAGATGTGCTGGCTCCGGATGCTGCTGCACAGGTAGACGGACACCTGTGACTCCGAGATCACAGGTCGCGGCTTCCCAACAGCAGGAAGTAACACGGGCAGACTGAAAAGCTGGCAAGAGACGGTGCTGTGAAGGAGAAGAGAAGAAGAATAGATGTGGGCAGCACAGTGGCTCAGTGGTTAGCATTTCTGCCTTACAGCACTGGGGTCATGAGTTCAATTCCCGAACATGGTCTTATCTGTGTGGAGTTTGTATGTTCTCCCCGTGTTTGCGTAGGTTTCCTCCAGGTGCTCCAGTTTCCTCCCACACTCCAGAGACATACTGGTAGGTTAATTGGCTACTATCAAAAATGACCATAGTCTTTGTGTATGTTAGGGAATTTAGACTGTAAGCTCCAATGGGGCAGGGACTGATGTGAGTGAGTTCTCTGTACAGCGCTGCGGAATTAGTGGCGCTATATAAATAAATGGTGATGATGATGCTGATGAAAGAAGCAAGATAAGGGCACATAAAAAGAAGAAAGGGGCAGAAAAGAAAGGGAGACCAGGGGTACAGAATAAGTCCTGGGGATGGACAAGAGATACTGACAACGGGGTGCGGACAAGGGGAGATAAACAGATAAGGGGTAAATATTTAAACATGAAAACACCTTCTATATATTTTGTACCAGTATCTTGCCATGCCCTTTGTCAGCTTGTACATATAAAGCAGACAGGTCATTCATGTAGACATTTGCAATGAGCCCTCAAAGGACAACAGGGTAATAAATTAGAAAGATATCACAAAACAAAACACAGTCCGAACATTAAATTTGTCTAATGACCTTTGCAGACCTTTTGCAAAATATACTGTGTCTTGAATATTATGTTCAATAATATATCCAACAACTGTAATGTATATAATGTATGTATATAAGGTGCACAATCAAGACACCAGCAGGCAATTCAGCATCGCTTTTCAACTTCCGTGTGATAAACAGCAGCATATTCCAGTGGTTGAAGTGTTAATAAACACAGACTGAGGACTAGAACACAGAGCACTATTACACTCCCATTCTCCTTTACATACCCCTTAGCTGTTAAGGAATAAAAATCATATATATACACACACATACAGTGGTTGAAATTAAAATTTAGAAGTGACGGCATGAAAAATGTAAGTGAATGGAGTTTGATCATTTTACAATCAAAGCAGGAGAAGTGGTGGTATGGCGTACCACTATCTACACTCCTATTTTACTCACTGTGTGTATGTATGTATATAAATATATATATTTGTATACATACAGTGGTTCAAGTGGGTTAAAAAGTGAACAAGAGGCAATTGGAAATGACATAAAGGCTAGGAAGCAGGGACGGCAGAGGGGAGATATGAGGTTTAGGGGAGGTAAGAACTGAAGACTTAGGAAGCAACTGGATCAACAGGTAAAGTCTGTGATCAGAGAGAGGTAAGGTGCGAGCAAATGGCAGGAACTGAGTAGCATCAGGGGCCCTGGACCAGACCAGCCTGAATCCAGCAGTAGCACAACCTGAGAATCAGGAGGTCACAGATATTCATCAATTGCAGGTAGTATTAAAAATACATTTCTCCATTTTTTACACATATTTGCATATGGGGCAGCACGGTGGCTCAGTGGTTAGCACTTCTGCCTCACAGCACTGGAGTTCAATGAGTTCAATTCCCGACCATGGCCTTATCTGTGAGGAGTTTGTATGTTCTCCCCGTGTTTGTGTGGGTTTCCTTCGGGTGCTCCGGTTTCCTCCCACACTCCAAAAACATACTGGTAGGTTAATTGGCTGCTAACAAATTGACCCTAGTCTGTCTTTCTCTCTGTCTGTGTGTGTATGTTAGGGGATTTACACTGTAAGCCCCAATAGGGCAGGGACTGATGTGAGTTCTCTGTACAGCGCTGTGGAATTAGTGGCGCTATATAAATAAATGATGATGATGATGGTATTTCCCTTTAAATATGTAATGTAAATATAGATTTTTCATTTGGCCTCCACATCGATTTGCAGAGCTAAATGTCAGTAGGTGGGGCCCAACCAAAGGTTTCCCCTGTGGGCCCTTTATGACCCAGTCCGACCCTGGCTACAATGTAACATTATTTTAATAGCCGTAGACATTTTAAGGTGAAAAAAAATATTTCATCAACAAATTATTTCTTTTAGCCCAGTATTGTGAAATACTGGTAAATAACTGGTAACTGATGTAGCGTTTGCCGGTTGTTCGTAGAACTCTCTGAAACAGCGTAAAAACAAACTTTAGCCATTTGTAGTCTCCCTGGGAAGGAGATAGCGGCCGCGTATATCTCAGTATCAGAGCGCTGCTTGGATGTTATAACGGCACAATCTGAGCATTGGAATTGAGTGTAAAATTCTGTTTTCATCCCATGGTTTGGCCAGAGACCAGCAAATAAACACCTGCAGATTTAATCAACGTTACAGTCCGGGTTTATTACAGTGCGCAGAGATACGGCAACAACTGTCGAATATCAGGAAGAGCCAAAACACAAATGCCACGCGGCTGTACAGAGCTCAGCAAATACAGATAGTTGGTCCGATTGAAGAGAGACACAGGAACATCACAAGCATCCTTTCATAAATGCTAATTGATCCAGAGGAAGTGAGACAGCTGCCGATTTAGCCTCACAGGGTGGAAAAAATATTTTCTTACCCCTAAAAAATGTAAACTGGATAAATTCACTGAATCAGATCACCCCCAAAATGTCCTGTACTAAATTACAGCTACAGACACAAAGTGCAGGCTGCCATACTATACGGGCGACCTCCAGGGGTATGTAAGGTGCTTCTCAATGTATATATTTTGTGTCAGTAAATTCGTCACTATATTTTCTTCCATTTTAATTTGCGAGTTTACATTTTATCTGCATTATCCATTGGCAGTGTTTCCCATACTTCTGCCCGAATTCTAGGCAGATCTCCCGGACTCCCCGGAGAGCAGACCACTCTCCCGCACCCTGCTACTTCCTACTGAGGGATGGAGGCCTGCAGGGCGTGACTCACGGTTAATAGATCCTGGAGGGGTAACAAAAACACTTGGCAAGTAAGGTGTCTGCATATATTTTCACTGCATGCTGCTATGTGTTAGGTTTGTCACTTTTATAAGGTTTATAGGACGTCACTGAATTTTAACAATTATTGTTTTGTCAGCCGACAATGCAGCTGATGCAAAGATTGTGTATATTTAAAGCAAATGCTAAATATAATCTGTGCATAGGCGTTCTACTATTAATGTCTGTTTTGCCATATGGACGCCATGTGGGTATAGCCTGCAAAGAACGTGGAATCTGTACACGTGACAGTAAATATAAGATGAATGAGGGGTATTCCTGACATTTATATATTAGAGCCTGTACATAGGACAGCAGAGAGAATAGCACAAACTGTATTTGGGCTAGATTTACTAAAGGACGGTTTGCTCAAACTGCCGCTTTTCGGCTATTGGATTTACTAAAGCCCAAACCGCCATTAAAATAGCCAGAACTGGCATTTTTTCAAACCACCCCTTTACAAACCACCATCCCAATTTTAACAATGATGAACATGCAAACAGCCGGATTTACTAAGCGGGGGTTTTCAAAGCTACTGTAAAACAGCCATCCAAACGGCCAAAATGAAAGAGGTGGTTGTGAGTGGCGAAATTGATCAAACTGCTGCTGTTTGAGCTATTTTGCCATTCAGAACATAAGAGAAAAGTAAGCATCATTGACATTTTAATTATTTGGAAAATCATTATTTATTTATAACGGAACAAGATAAATTCACTATTAACTTATGAGAGAATTTTTTTTATATATATATTTTTAAAGGACACTATTATAGCATTATATTAAGTAGGAAATGTAAATATATAATATTACAAGTTAACCCGTGCATGATACTCATGCATTCTAGTCAAATCAAGCTACTTAAGGTCTTAAAAAGGTTCTTGTCATGCATTTGGGCCTAGCCCAGGCCTCCTCAGGGGAAGAGCGTTACTTCCCGACGCAAGCACCCTTTTTAATGTGTGTTCATGAGGTAAAATTACCTCACGAAAATGAGTTTGACCCCTCAACTCGTAAATTTAGCCTTTACTACCCCTCCCATGGGGGGAAGGGGGGATGATGGAAGTTAACTGACTTGACTATTCTAATTTTTTTGTCAAATAATGTCAGTATACCAAATTTCAGGTCAATTGGATGAGCCCTTTCTGAGAAAATAGTTTTTTCCACACACACACTAACGCACGCCTCTACACATGTGTGTTCATGAGGTAAAATTACCTCACGAAAAGGAGTTTGAGCCCTACCAAATTTCAGCCCTTTTTGAATTTTTTTTCCCACACACACTAAGAATTTAGTAGGTCAGTGTATAACTCTGCCCAGCAGGTGGCGCTGCAACTTGTTGTTTTTTTTCACACACAGACGCCACTAAGCATTTATAAAAACTCGATTCTTAGTAAATCTAGCCCTTTGTCTTAATTTGTGTTGTGGTTGCTGATCGCTATTATGTGTATTTTACCATTTTACAGTATCTGTGCCTTATTCCCATCTCAACATTGCTTTTTCACTATGCAGTATACAGTAGTAGTCTGTATTATCACTAACGAGCCTATTAATTAAAAAGCAGCTATAATGATTTTCTATCGCCGCGGTGGTAGGAAATTTGTTACAGCCGCAAATTTATCAATAAAATATCTCTGCGGCAGCGGAGCGAGATTCGGCTGCGTCAGTGACACCGTCCCAGGGGCGGTCAGGTTTAACTTAACGATTTGCCAGGCCGGTAATGGGGGAGACGCGCATACCCGTGCCGGCTAGGCGGTTTCGTGCATTCGCAGGGGAACTAAAAGGCCAGACTTGGATTTTCAGTGGCACTATTAAAAAAAATTAAAAAAAATCATAAAATAAATTGTGTAAAAATAGATAGAAATACTTTTTTAAAAAAAAGATATTAAAAATCTATTGAATAAAAAAAAAAAAAAAAATTCCCTAAAAAAAGCAGTTTTAAAATATTTTTTTTCTGTTATTGGCATCCTGAGAGGATGATAACAGAAGAAGGAGGATATAGGTATCACCCCAAATGCTTTGCATGAGGATTGAATGGGGGTTACCTCCGGAGTCAGCTGTGCAATCAAAATACATGTTTAATTACTGATGTTCAATGACCCCCGTGTTTTGGTTTTGGAAAAACCGCCATTGCGTGTTTTGGTTTTGGTTTTGGATCCGTTTTTGGTTTTTTTTCTAAAATCCCGATTTTTTTTTTTTTTTTTTTTCTAAAATCACATATATTTTCTTATTTTTCCCCTATATTATTATTAATCTCAATAACACTAATTTCAAGTCATTTGCAGTCGATTTTGACCACCTCACAGGTCACAATATTATTTTCATACACTTTGGGACAAATACTGCAGCGACCTGGCTGGATGGTAAGCGACAGATCAATGACACAAACACACGGCAGTTCCTAGCACATCTAGGACACATTGGCACACAGCAGTTGCAGTAAAGAAAAGTGGCAATTAGCAATGGAGCTCTCCTCTTTGTATGGTACCTATATAACACAGTACAATGTGACTGCAGATTTAGAAGACCAAGCCTGCCAGACCTATTATTTCTATTTCAGCAATGACAATTAGCAATGGAGCAATGGAGCTCTCCTGAATGTCACTGTAGACTTTGAAGAACACTGCTACCCCTCCTCTTTCTATTCTATCTATTACGCTGCCCAACTGCACTACAGACTGCCAAGAACTGTGCTACCCCTTCTGTGTCCCTCTGTGAAATGGCGCTGGATCGACGTGGAGGGCGGTACTTATAGAATCCAAAATTTGCGAGATCCGACAATGTAACAATGACGTTTTGCCTCGTTTTCAATACCGAGGGCGCGCAAAAGTACCGAGCCGGCTTGGGACTCGGATCTAGTAGGTTCGGGTGTGTTCGGTTCTCAGGGAACTGAGTCTGAGCATCTCTGTTTTTAGGACTAGTAAAAGGTTTGAGAATGGAACCCATAAATACCTACTAAGTCCTGATTTTAGGGCTTTGACATGTTTGTCCTGTGGGTGGGAATGTTGGGGCAAGGAAGGTAATTGATGGGCACCAGCACCCCCCAGAGGGAGTCATGTCTCACCTCTGTAAGGCTCTGCAAACTGGGAGCACTGGTGCCCGCTCACCTACTGCATATTAAGCACAGAATGTCCTCATTCTGTCCAACTTTTCTCACCCAACTCTCCTCATCCTCTGCAAACACCTCCGTCTTACTCCACAGACCCATCTACAACCAGCTGCATCTGCGCAAATCAAGGTGGATCTCCAATAAAGTGGATTTTTGCACCGTGCCTCAGCTATTTTGCATATCATAGGTAAATGCCACAATGTGCAAATAAATAATATATGAATAATGTGAATATAAAATATTACATTTCTATCATATATATAATTTTAATTTGTATTTATATAAGGTACAAATCAAGAGGGGGGGGAATATTAACTTAAATTTGTATTGTGTCTACATTGATTATAGATAGTGCACTATCTATACTATCACTATTTATTGGCATGCATAAAAAGGGGCATAGATGCAAGGGAAAACAGTGTAATTTTGCCACTGTATAAATCGTTGGTAAGACCTCATCTTGAATATGCAGTACAGTTCTGGGCACCACTCTATAAAAAAGATAATTTGGAACTAGAAAGGGTTCAGAGAAGGGCCACAAAATTGATAAAGGGTATGGAGTCATTAAGTTACGAGGGTGGTTAGCCAGTTTAGGCATATTTACTTTAGAAAAGAGGCGTCTAAGGGGAGATATGATTACTATGTACAAATACATTAGGGGTCAATACGGAGAGCTTTCATGGGAACTTTTTACCCCAAGGACCATACACAGGACACGTGGTCATCCCCTAAGGTTAGAGAAGAGAAAATTTCAAAACCAGCAAAGGAAGGGGTTCTTTACAGTAAGGGCAGTCAAGATATGGAATTCATTGCCAGGGAAGGTTGTGATGGCAGATTCAATAGATATGTTTAAGAAAGGGTTAGACAAATTTTTAGCGGAAAGGTATATCCAG
Organism: Mixophyes fleayi; assembly: GCF_038048845.1. NCBI lineage: Eukaryota > Metazoa > Chordata > Amphibia > Anura > Limnodynastidae > Mixophyes > Mixophyes fleayi. The sequence continues at coordinate 137,021,635 of NC_134409.1, forward strand.
GGATACGACCGTTAATTTAAAATAAAGGATAGTATTGGATATAGGGTAAAAATTGGATTGCAATATTGAGTCTGGGGGGATTTTCAAAATTGAAACAGATTGGCGGTTGCTTACTCTGGATTAATTTCAAATATAAGTGCAGGATCGCAGGAGATCCAAAATAGGTTGAACTTGATGGACTGGTGTCTTTTTTCAACCTCATCAACTATGTTACTATGTTACTATGTTACTATATTTAAAAGCATTGCAGATGATAAAAAAAAATATCATGATAATCTCTTTTTAAACAAATCGCACCCACAATACATAATGTCACATGATCACAATATATGGCCAACTAAAATGATTGTAATACAATGTGAGCAAGTTCACCGTTCTGTGCTGCTAAAAGGATTTTCCTGTTGGTCAGACCTGTATGACCACAAAAACATCGTCCCCAAGGAACCCAAAATTGCAGCAACAGCGATAGTATCAATATGCAGAAAGGTGATACAAATACTATAAAAATAACATCAACATACATCTCAAGGCATATAGCGGCAAGGAAGTATCCTAACCAGTAAATCCCGCGCTCCCTACTGAAACCAGCTCCGGCTTTTTAACATCAATCTTGTTTACCAAAAAGCATTTTTTTGGCACAAAAGTGCATTAAAATGTAATATATTTTATTACATATCACCATCATTATAACGCCACCATGGTTATAATGCCAGTTTTGGTCAGAGGTTTGAAAAGGGTGATAACAAGATATAGAACTGTGCTGATATATTTTATAAAGTAACTAGTTCCCAGCGTTGCATTGTGTACAGTCTCCATACAGGAGTCTTTATAGCAGAGAAGGGGATACAAATCTATGTCAAATGTAAACTAATCTAAAATACACGTTGGTGTACATAAAATAGCTCTTATTAACATCCACGAATACATATGTAATACAGAGCTGCCACGTCACTCTGTCCCACTGTGTGACACTTTGATATTTAAGAGGCTCGCCGCTCTGTTGGCCGGGCTGAATCTTTGCACTGTCACGGCCCTTATTTCTTACAAAATGCTAATATTACATACTGGTTGTTTCATTGAGCCTTGTTTTAAATGCTCTGGATCAACGGCAGTAAAGATTGAAGATTAGTGTGATTACAGATGGGCAAATTTTGCAAAACTGCTCTGCTGAATTCTCAACTAGTTCCGCTTTTGGCAACAAAGGTTTGCCCGTTTCACTAGTGGAACTTGGCATTAAGGACCTCATTTAGAGTCGGACGCAAAGTCCGTTTAAGAAGTGTAGGAGTGGGAGTGTGCCGCAGCTTGGTAGGGTGTTACGAGTGGCAAGCAACCCCATTTGCCTCCCACTCTTAATACCCTATGGAGCTACGAGCAGTTCCTGCAGCTAGCTAACCGCTTGCGCCACCTAATTCCTGCCGCACAGCCGTAGCCCTGTTTTGACGTGTGTTGCGTCTGCGCCTCACTGCGACTAGGATGTATTTACATGGTCACGCCTTCACAATTCCGCGTTCCTCCCATTCTCTCATAGTCGCAAGCTGTCGCGAGTGTTAATTGCGTCCAAGATGCAGGCGGATTTGGTGCTTGCTGCACATGCGTGATAGTGTTTTTTTGTTGGATGCGCCTAAAACAGACTTTGCGTCCAACTCTAAACGAGGTCCCAAATGTTCCCAGTGCCGCCCGGGTCACACCACACAGCAGAACGTCTCCCCAGCTCTATTCATAGACTATAAAATCCATCAAACCAGAATTTACAAATATAGGGGGCGATTCAATGAGTGCCGAGATCTCGTAGATAATTATCAGAAACATTCCGGGGAGACACATTGTGTGAGGTTCCTACAAGACCTCACAGCTAATTGAATCTCCCCCGTTGAAAGAAACATCCATTCTGCTGAATGGAGAAGGAAAACGTCGTACCTTTGTGGCATAACGGCCCTTTCCACCACGAAGTTTGATTAGCAAACTTCCCTCCTGTCTGGTTGTAACGTTACACTGTCCTCTGTACAGATACACATTCTGTTCCACGTTGTACATAACCGATTAGTTGCTGTGTAAAGTGGTCAGTCGATATTACAGAGATGGGCACATATCTCACACAAGACACCGCAGAAAACTAAATTCATGCACTCATCATCTCCCGCAATTCCCTCCTTACTGGTCTTCCCAAAGTCAGACTTGAACCCCTACAATCTATTTTGCATGCAGCGGCTAGATTGATTTTCCTTGCAAACCGTTTTTCCTCTGCTGAGCCACTCTGTCAGTCTCTACATTGGCTGCCTGTATTTCAACGAATCCAATATAAAATTCTTCTACTAACATATAAGGCCATCAACAAAATTTCACCAATATACATCTCCTCACTTGTCTCAAAATATCTCCCTACTCGACACCTCCGTTCTGCACAAGATCTGCGTCTCTCTTCCACTCTCATCACATCCTCCCATTCCCGGTTACAGGACTTTTTTCGGGCTGCACCCACTTTTGTGGAATTCCCTCCCTCGCACAGTAAGACTTTCCTCTAGTCTTCAAACCTTCAAGCGTTCTCTGAAAACCCACCTCTTCAGACAAGCTTATAATATTCATCAACCGCCATTGTCCCATAGATTGTAATCTTGCGAGCAGGGTTCTCTTACCTCTCTGCCTGTATGTATTACCCAGTATTGTTTTATTAATGTTTGTTCCCAATTGTACAGTGCTACGGAATTTGCTGGCGCTATATAAATAAATGATGATGATGATGATGGGCACAGTGGGATCTCTGGACAAGGGGTTTGGACCACAACCTGAGTACAACGAGAACCTGATACGTCTACTCTGCACGACAGATTGCCGGCTCCAGCACATCCAACACTGTCTGAGAGTCTCAAATCTCAGGGCCAGCTTCCATGATTAAATACAGCTCACAGTTCAAGAGCTAGTGACCCATTTAATCATGTCATTACAGCGAGAGATATTCTCCAGAAATTCACCAACACCAGACAATGATAATGAGAGCACTAAAAAGGATGGATAATGTGGCTGGCTTCATACAACAGGCTAAAACTCTATTCTGTCTCTAAAAATACCAGTCCTGCATTATACATTAGCAGCGAGCATTGTAAAGACTATTGTCAGACTCACAAAACTGATGAAAGTACTGGAGAAATGAAAGGAGCTGCCCAAACGTGGTGCAGGTATGACACACCCTGATCCTTTATACCAGTGGTTCCCAAACTGTGTGCCTAGGTTCCCTGGGGTGCCTCAGCGATCTCACAGGGGTGCCTCAGCCAGAGCCAGTGGTAAGCAAGGCGGGGGACTAATTGGTGATTATTTTGGCTTACGGGTGCCTTCAAAAAATGATGGCGACCCTAAGGGTGTCTTGAACTAAAAAAGTTTGGGATCCACTGCTTTATACCATGACAAATTTCCAACGGTTCCCTGCATATGTTCCCCTTAAGCTTTGTCCCTGTCAGGGTCCACAAATCTGGACAATTGGGAGATATGGACAGTTTGGGGTCTTGTTAACAGTTAACCAAACAGTGATGCAATTCAGACCAGGTACAACAAGCTTTAAGACGTCCAGTCACTAATCATTTCCCTGCAAAGAGTTTAAACTGGGACACAACAAAAGCACAAAACCTGTCTGAAAGATGAAAGACAAAAATACTGAAAGCAATAAAATCTTTACTTTCATTAATCTGATTTGTACCAGAGACATCAAAGACAACATCTCATTAGTCGCTGTGGACTTTCTTTTGACAAGCACGGAACTATCAGTCTTTGTTATGTTTCAGTTTACCCGTAAGAATTGCAGTCTTGTAAGACCATCAGACCTGTGGTATAAAAACGCTTTGTTAAAAATGCAAGTTTAGTGCATACTTGCAGAGTACGCCACGCTGGGTCCTCGATGACATGATTTGAGGTGAATAACGCACTTGTACATTGGAGGGCAGGTCCGAAAAGCAGCCAAGTCTGGTTTAGAGTGATAAGCTTTACCTCCCTAGAGCTCTCACACATAGGGCTAGCCTGGTCAGTCTAGGGCAAACCTGTCCCAAACTGAGTCTGAAACCGGTTCATTGAATCGGTACAAACATTTTAGAATTTGCCAAAATTTCTCAAAATTTAGAGTTAAATTAGAGCACGCTGCACGGGATGAAACATGTTCAAGCTTAAATTTATACATTCTAGCTGTCTTCAAGTGCAAATAGTGAAGCTTGAGCTTTGAGCAAAGTGATGCTCGCTGTTTGAATTCGTTTTAAAAATGGCAAAACAGTATTTAATAATAAAAACTTTCAAAATTATACATTTAACACAAAAGGCAAACGCCAGCTGACAAATTTTGAACCACAAAATTGAATCTGCATTTTTGACGTGACCATGATAATTTTGAGCATCTCTACTGCCATGTATGGGCAGCTTTAAAGACAAAGAGATTAAACTATAATAAACCCCAATAAACTACCAGTTTAGAAAAGGGATACAGTAGCTAAAACATATGCCAGGATGTTGCAGTCCCTGCACCATTGGAGCTTATAGTCTAAATTCCCTAACATAAACACACACTGACTGAGAGAGCCTAAGGTCAACTTGATAGCAGCCAATTAACCTACTAGTATGTTTTTGGAGTGTGGGAGGAAACTGGAGCACCCGGAGGCAACCCACTCAAACATGAGGGGAACATACATTCTCAACACAGATAAGGCCATGGTCGGAAATCAAACACAGGCTAACCACTGAGCCACAGTGCTGCCCTATGATTTAGTAACCAATTGCCTAGGAGCAATTGCTTCCAGAGAACATTTTTCCTGCACTTTTCCAAGAAATTTCAACTGAGGGCAATTGCTCATGGGGAATTGTCTGCATGCAGTATGAAAACAACTTGTTGCTGCTACAAAGCCAGCGACCATTGCTTGTGGAAACCCTTTTCGGTCTGGCACGGCATTGAAGGGTTAAATCAGCTGGCCTAATGCGCTGTCATTGAGAAGGAGATATATAACCTTCAGGGACTGTGTGGACAGGTCATTAGCGGCACAATGACAGCACTCGCACACCTCCTTAGCTGTCCCCAAAACATATTACTTGGGTTTGTTAAATTGCAAGAGACAAAATGCAACAGAAAATTGCTCTGATAAATGACTGATATTTAGTTTGCTCTGGTTTAATAGCAGTCATTTCAATGTGGCTGCTGAAAACGCACTTTAGAATAGAGGCCTTTTAAGTGAGCGGTCAGGAGTTGAATGACTAAGGTAAAAGAATAATTTATTTTCCTGATTACTGTTGTATGTCTGGTCTGGAGGGTACAGCTAAACTGTTTATGAGCACAAGGAAATGCCAGGCTCTCTCTCAGTCTGTCTCTCTCTCAGTCTCACTCTCTCAGTCTGTCTCTCTCTCTCTCAGTCTCACTCTCTCAGTCTGTCTCTCTCTCTCTCAGTCTCTCTCTCTCAGTCTGTCTCTCTCTCTCAGTCTCACTCTCTCAGTCTGTCTCCCCCCTCTCTCTCTCAGAGAAAGAGAGAGAGTGTATCTCCTATCGCTCTCTCTGTCTCCCTCTCTCTTTTAGTCTCCCTCTCTCAGTCTGTCTCCCTCTCTCTTTCTCTCTGTTTCTCAGTGCCTATCTTCTCGCTCTTTTTATCTCTCTCAGTGTCTCTCTTCTTGTTCTCTCTGTCTGTCTCCCTCTCTCTCTCTCTCTGTTTCTCAGTGCCTATCTTCTCGCTCTTTTTATCTCTCTCACTGTCTCTCTTCTCTCTCTGTCTCCCTTTCTCTCTGTCTCTGTTTCTCTCTCTCTCTCTCTCTCTCTCTCTCTCTCTCTCTGTCTTCCTTTCAGTGTCTCTCATCTCACTCTTTCTGTCTCTCTCTCTGAGTCTGTCCCCCCCTCTGTCTCCATCTTTCTCCCTCTGTCTCCCACTCTCTTTCTCTCTCTCTTTCTCTCCTTTTCTCTGTCTCCCTCTCTTTCTCTCTCACACTTTCTCTCTATCTCATGTCCCCCTCCTTCTCTCTCTCTTTCCCTCTACCTCTCTCTCTCTCTCTGCCTGTCTCTCTCTCTCTCTCTCTCTCTAATATATATATACATACACATACATACCATAACAGCTGTAGGGGACACCCCAAGACAGCTGCTAATTAGAGAAGGAAATTGTAGCACTGCTGCTATTGGCAAAGTTTGATCAGAAGCATAAATGTTATTACGTTGTGACCGTCAGCAGGGAATGAAGCGTAACGCGTAGGACATCACTGCCGTGCGCACTATTCCCTGGGTGTTGTCATATACGGCATTAATGACAAAAGGACAAATCTATTTGACTCATTGTAAGATTCAGAAATTCACATATCGGTCCAGATTTGTCAAAATGTCACGCCCCCTGGAGAATCAGGCCAATCACAGTGCATGGGACGTAACAGTTAGCCAATCAGCAATCATCTACAGATGTCACATGTCTACTGCATTATAAAAGGAGCTTACAGCCCTCACTGACTCTCATTCCTGGATTGTTCTACGGGGAATATGTCTGTGGATGCCATTAGTGACTTGTAAGGTGGCATCTACCTACCGCAGGGAGTAGGTGTGCACCAGGAGATGTACACAGGGCAGACTATCTAGAAGTACTGGTACAAAGACCTGTCGCAGGCAACAGGTTTGCATCATAAATGCCCTAATGTATTTGGTACATAGTGGTACAAATGCTCCAGTAGCATTGCCTGGAGTTTCTCCTTAGCCCCCATGTGCTGCGTTTTCGCATTTCTACGCATTCGTAGTTCAAGATAAAAGTGGAACAGAAAAAAATCTTTGGGAGAAATAACTTTCTCCCCTAACTTAGTTAGGGGCTCTTAGGTATATTTTTCAAACAATAAAACTAGATTGCAACAGTGGTGGAACTAACGTGGGTACAGAGGGTGACGCATCTATATGCCCCCCACACTCCCCCCAGGCCCCACATCACCCCCAAGGCCTTTCTGCTAAGTATTTATCCAATATAAAATACTTCTACTAACATACAAGGCCACCAACAAAACTGCACCGACATCTCCTCACTTGTCTCAAAATATCTCCCAACTCGACACCTCCGTTCTGCACAAGATCTGCGTCTCTCTTCCACTCTCAACACATCCTCACATTTCCGGTTACAGGACTTTTTCCGGACTGCACCCACTTTGTGAAATTCCCTCCCTCGCACAGTAAGACTTTCCTCTAGTCTTCAAACCTTCAAGCGTTCTCTGAAAACCCACCTCTTCAGGCAAGCTTATAATATTCCTCAACCCCCCTCTTAATCTCCCTAGGTTACCCTATTACCACCCTCTACACAGCTAACACAAGACAACAACCCTCTGACCAACATTGCTGTGTGACTGATCACACAGCCCACTCAATACTTTCTACCTTTGCAATCTGGCTGGACCAATGTGCAATATGATATAGCACATGCCCTAATGTATCAAACTCCCATTGTCTTATAGATTGTAAGCTTGTGAGCAGGGTTCTCTTACCTCTCTGTCTGTATTACCCAGTATTGTTTTATTACTGTGTTTGTTGCTAACTGTAAAGCGCTACGGAATTTGCTGGCACTATATAAATAACTGTTGATGATGATGATGATGATGATGAAGTGTAGTCCTTTTTCTGACTGGTGAGTGGTCTCAAATACTAAGAACAGACCTCCTCTCTGCTCTTTTCAACAAAACAGGGGGTAAAGGTAGCTAAATCATATTGGTAACCAATGTTAAATACTCGCCATGCAGTAGATGAATGTCAGATTATTCCACGGCTTGGTTGAAAAATAAGCAGCCGGGGTTCATGGGTTTAAATCCACTTTGCAGCTACAAATTATTCAGTAGGTTCTTGTCCTCAGTGCTGAACTAAATAACTAAGTATGAAAGTGTGTATGTGTATGTGTGTGTGTGTGTGTGTGTGTGTGTGTGTGTATTTTAGAGTACAAAACAAAAATCAATACATGTAATGCAGAAAAGATTGTTCAGTATCTACCCGCAGAGCTTAGGTGGTAACATCCGACTCCTCGCCATGACACCGCAAAGATCAATTTACCAGCCCGGCTCACAGCCTGCAAATTGCTAATTGCATACAACCCCTCCGTCCCCTCGCACACCAGCCTTCCTCTGCGCCCCTCCGCTGCTAATTTCTGCAATCTTCATTTCGTTTGAAGCAAATGCCAGGTTGCTATCTCCTAATCAAAATGATTTAGCAGCTAAAAAGTCCATTCTATTCCGCTGACAGCGTGGCCCCATTTATCATGCTGACAAGGTAAAATTAAAACAGATGCAACAACGGGTCTAATGGTTGAACTGGTTCTTATTGATCCAGTGCCACGATATCTAATTAATAGTCTACCAACTATCTGCTCAGGACTGTTCTATACTGCGATACATGCTAAGGGATGTTTCCTTTATCTCTCAAGGCTTTCTGTGGCATGTTCAAAGACAGCTTCGGTGCATAATTTATAGCTACAAAGGAGTCTGATTAATTAATGGAGAAGTAGGTGGGTGATAAGGAGGAACTGGCTGCCAAGAAAATCCGGGAGACAAACAGCAGCGGCTGCAACGCACATTTCTGAAAACACATTAGCCAAATACATCTTAAATGGGGAAGCAAAATATGTGCTACAGTGTATCAAATATAAGAGCATTGCTGCCAGCCAATCAGGGGGTAAATGTATCAAGGTGCGATTTTGCAACTCCAGCGATTTTCTCGGGAGAGTTGAAACTCGCCAGTGGCGGATCCAGGCAGACACTTGCTGCCGGCGGCTGCACAGTATGTGCAGGTCCGTCCAGCCGTGACAGGCAGGGACAGTGTGCTGCCCGGCTCCCGGCAGCCTAAGATTTTAGAAAGGGGCGTGGCCTAAATCGCCCTCCCTAAATCGCCCCAGGTACAATAATTTTCTAGATCCGCCCCTGAAACTCGCCGATGTATGAAGCTGATATTTCATGCAAAATCGCCAGAGTTCTGCTTCTGTCAAAATCGTTACCTGCAAAATCGCCAGAGATCAAACTCCCGACTGTTTGCCACTGCAGCTATACAGCTCTCAAATGTATGAAGCTGCGAGTTAGCAAACTCAGGAGAGTTTGCTTCAAAACACGCCAGATACAACAAGCTGCTTGATGCAGCGTGTTGTACAAACACATCACTGTTACACTGCCCTGGCAGTGTTAAAATGGTAAAGAACAGATAAAAGTTTAAAAAAAAAAAAAAGCGTGAGGTCCCCCCACTATTCATGCTTAACCCTAGTGCTGCCTGACTAGTGCTGGTCCCGTGAAAATCGGGGAAAAATTTTGCGTGGGGTTCCCCCGATTATCACTTTACCAGCACTAGGCAAACCAGCCAGGGCTGGGGGCACTATAGCAGGGGGACGCGCGGCAGGGGTCCCCCTGCCATAATGACTAACCAACCCTAGACTGTTCAGCGCTGGGCTGGATTCCCTAGGGAGTGGGGTCCGCCGAAAAAAATGAGCGGGCCCCCCCCCTAGAAAAAACCAGCCCAGTGCTGATAGCACTAGGGCTCTTCCCACTACTCCTGAGCTGTGGGTAGTAAGGTAATACGGCGATAAAGTATAAAAAAAACAAACTGACACCAATTTTTTTGGTGGAACTACAAGTCCCAGCCAGCCAGGTTGCCAAAAACAGTGTGGCCATGCTGGTGCTTGTATAACTACAAGCACCAGCATACCCACGGCAGCCAGGGCATGTTGGCACTTGGAGAACCACAAGTGCCAACATGCCCTGACATCCCTGGCTTGCTGGGACCTGTAGTTCCACAAAGAAAAAAGTTAAATAAACAACAACACCCTAGTACAAACCACACATATTTATTAAAAATAAAAACCCCACAATAAATACACTAACTCACCAAAGATGTCTTCTTTCTTCTTTCCAAGATCCGTGTCCCAGTCCCTTAATATTTATACCTCCATCTTGACGGCTTGCCCCATTCCCAGCCATTTTATACTTCCAAAAAAGGATTAAGCACTAGGGTTAAGCATAAATAGCAGGGGGAACCCCACGCTTTTTTTTTTTTAAACTTTTATCTATTCTTTTACTTTTTACCAGGGCCAGTGTAACAGTGATGTGTTGACAACTCACTGTTACAACACAGATGAGTTTGCCAAACACAGGAGAGTTTGCTAAACTCGTGAGTGTTTACATCGCTCAAAATCGCCAGATATGACCAGCGATTTTGAACATGAGTCTCAAAATCGCAGCTTGATACATTTCCAATTTTTTTGCCGCAATTTAAACACGCTGGTAAACTTGCACTTTGATACATTTACCCCCTGGTCTCTTGATTTTGGAGGGATAAAATAAATAAGGGATGCAACATGTAGAGTATTCCAGACCAAACAAAACTGTCAACATGCCAGTGTGTGACTGTTTTGGAGCAAATTAGACCAATCTGCTGGGGTAAGCTGGACAGATCAGGATGTTCCTTGCGAAATGCTGTCTATGCTGGTTACCACATGCAAGATATAACGTTACCACATGCAATATATAAGGTTTCATTTTGTGGGACAAGATTATATAAATGAGATTTATGAGATGAGGAAGTTTAACTTATAGGGGTATCCTAGTGCCTGGAAACCCCCCTCCAAGCCTGGGGCACTGTATAATTGTGGTGGCTGGACCCTGCTCCCGCTTCACACGGCTCTGCTTGAAAAGGGAGAGCTGTGTGCACCTAACGGTAGTACACGCAGCATTGCCCATGTATATTATAGGGATAGGAAGAGTTGGAGAGCAGCCAAACACTGTCAAAATTATAGCCACGCCCCCTGCATGCTGGTCACGCCCACTGGTGGCGTGATGTGGAAACCCCCTCTACAAATCCTGCGTTTGCCCTTATATTAGGCCCAGAATTACAACCAGTGGCAAGAACCTTTCAGTTCCTGATCACTGACAGCAGGCCTGCTGCCAAAATTCTCCATTCCCCCCACTGTTCCCAGCCTGTCAGTGACGCAGCTGAACTGGAGATAAAAAGACTTCTTACATTGTGCGGAAGGTGCTAATGGACAGCAGTGTAAATGACCACCATTTAGTGCAGCAATAATATAAATCCCGATGGTAAACTATGTGACGTTCGCCTGTGAGATCCTTTTATCACATAATAAGAGGGTTCTCCTAACATTTTAGTAAATTATACACTGACGTTCTTTTACTTTGCAATTCTCCAGCCATTTCTCCAGAAACAATCATTACACAATAATTTATCACACGACAAAGAAATACATTTGCTCCGCTCAGTTCGAGGGATCGGAGTTGGAAACTGCTGAGGCGAATCTCCGGGGATAGAACCAAAACATTTTAACAAAAAAAAACCGAGACTTGTGTTAAAGTTTTTTAAAAAAATATTTCAAAGAAAACTGCGAAAAGCCCAGGGCCGATTTTAAGTGTGATTTCACTCTTCCTGTGCCTGAGCGGTGAAACCTAAGCTATTGCAATTAGATTAATCAAACTGAATTGTTTGAAAAAATATATACAACTATGATTTTCTTTTGCCATTTAGAAGATAGATAATAACAGTCAGCAAACCGGAGTCATTAACCTATAAAAGAACTGATCTTTATGGATGATTCAGTAACTTGGAGACATATAAAAGTGTTGTGCTGACCTGTAATGACCCAGTTGTCTCTGGTGGAATTTATCTGTGTCCAGGAAGTGATTTTGGATAAATGGAGGTGTGTGTACAGGTCACACGGGTCATTTGTGATGACTGGTCTAATGCTGTACAATCGTCATTTTGTAATACGCGCATTTCTCCGCGCTGAGTCTGATTACACAGGAAAGCACGCGGCTAAGAACAGTTAATTACAGCTATAAACAAGTGGACCAGATACGATTAAAAAAATGTGATATAATATACGCTTTGTCATAGTTGTCCAGTCTCCTAGAATGTCCAAGATACTCCCAAATTAGTAGATTAGTTGGTGCAGGCTAAATTGCCAGGAGCTCTTACCTGTATACCTCCCAAAACTGAGGCATTGATAATCGGGATACAGTAAGCCCTGCCCCCCATTTGCCCAAACTTTGCCCGTATGCCCCTATAAAACACGCTTTTAGGTGAATGTCTGCCCATTTTTCCAGAAGCCCGGGTCCTTTTGAGGTCCACGATTCGTCACAATCGGAGGTAGGCACAAGGTGGGCATGAATCGCGTTGTCCAGCCCCTCCCATTCCAGTAAATGTCTTACCCATTTATTCTGTTACAGAAGTTCTGGTCCAACATATAGATAGAGACAACCCATTTACTGACCTGACTTAACGAACAAGTGGTTCTCCAAAGACTAATATTTTCTGAGAAATCTAAAAGTTGTACAAAATTTAGTGGTTGGAACAAAAACAAAATTAGTGATTTTTTCTAGCATACTCATTGCCATCTTGATTCCTCCCGCAAATGGTCGTACACCTATATATGCACATGGTGGTCAGATAGCTACATTTTGGCATGCCCAGATTTTTGCAAATTCATAAATGACCCTTATGGAACCGAATAGCCAAAACAGCACTAAAAAAAATGTACATAAATGCCATCATAATATACAAAGGAGAAGGTACTTACTTTTTCTGCTGATTGTGATGTTCCAAAAAATATTGGAATGAAAGCCAACCAGACGATGCAGGTTGTATACATGGTAAAACCTATAGGCTTAGCTTCATTGAAATTCTCCGGCACACCCCTCGTCTTGATGGCATACACAGTACATGTAACCATGAGAAGGATGCTGTATCCCAAGGAACAAATGATTTGTAGATCCGTAATGTCACATTTCAGGACACCCCGGCGCTGTTCCGGATCCACTATGTCCGTCCCATAGTCAATGATGATGTTGGGAGGATTCACCCCAAACCAGATAAAAACCCCCAGAAGTTGGACAGATATCAAACTGGAGGTGATGGCCAACTGTGAGGTGGGGCTGATAAGTCGAGGCGCGGTAACTGACTTTTGACCCTGCTCAAAGATCCTGTAGATCCTGTTGGTTTTGGTTAAAAGAGCGGCATAACTGATGCACATTCCCAAGCCCAGGAAAATGCGCCGGAAGGAACACACGGCCAAATCGGGCTTGGCTATCATGAGGAACGTAATGATGTAGCAGAGGAAGATACCTGTTAATAGGACATAGCTGAGTTCCCGGCCAGATGCCCGGACTATAGGGGTGTCATTGTATCGTATGAAGGTGGCCATAACAAAGATGGTAGCAATAATGCCAAGCATAGCGAGAAAGACAGGGATCACAGCCCAGGGCGAGTGCCACTCCAGTTTGATGATGGGGATGGGATCGCAGCCGGTGCGGTTTTGGTTGGGCCTCATGTTGAATGCACATCGGAAACAGGTGACCTCGTCCAGCAGATACTTATAACCGTCACACGGGTCACATTGCCAACAACAAGGCATGCCTTTCGCTATCTTCTTCCTCTGCCCCAGTTTGCAGGGCAAGCTGCAGACGGAAGGGGGGATTTCAGGCATTCCTTTAGTCCACTTCATGTCTTCAATCTGTGAAAGAGAAATGAGAGAAGGTGACAGGGGACATAGAACGGGCACATTATTTGGGGAACACGTGAGCAGTATTATAGGACGTACACAATTTATAACAACATTAATGGTGTCAACATAGAATTTCCTATATAATTGTCCTTGAATTGCTAAATGTATTAAAAAAAAAGTATCACACACTATAAACAAACAAAGTGGTAAGTTCTTGGAACGCATTAACCTTGGATATATTTTACTTAACTATTTTGGTATGTCTTACATATATACATACATACATACATACATACATACTTACATATATACATACATACATACATACATACATACTTACATATATACATACATACTTACATACTTACATATATACATACATACATACATACATACATACATACTTACATATATACATACATACATACATACATACATACTTACATATATACATACATACTTACATACTTACATATATACATACATACATACATACTTACATATATACATACATACTTACATATATACATACATACTTACATACTTACATATATACATACATACATACATACTTACATATATACATACATACATACATACTTACATACATACATACATACTTTCATATATACATACATACATACATACATACTTTCATATATACATACATACATACATATATACATACATACATACTTACATACATACATACATACATACATACTTTCATATATACATACATACATACATACATACATACATATATACATACATACATACATACATACTTACTTACATATATACATACATACATACATACATATATACATACATACATACATACATACATACATACATACATACATTCAGTGGTTAGCATGTCTGCTTCACAGCGCTGGGGTCATGAGTTTGATTCCTGAGCAGGACCCTATCTGTGTGGAGTTTGTATGTTCTCCCCGTGTTTGCGTGGGTTTCCTCCGTGTGCTCCGGTTTCCTCCCATAGTAGGTTAATTGGCTGCTAACATATACAAACCCTAGTCTGCCTTTGTGTGTTAGGGAATTTAGATTGTAAGCTCCAATGGGGCAGGGACTGATGTGAGTGGCAAATATTCTCTGCACAGCGCTGCGGAACTGGTGGTGCTATATAAACACATGGCAATGATGATAATCAAATGCTAATGCTAAGTCTTCATAGGTCTTCTGCCAATCTAACCAAGACTTCTTTCTTTGTTCTACCCCAGTGGTAGCTGCAGAAAGGTCAAAGTTTTAATTACCATCTCTTTCAACCCAAATGGGTTAACTTAATCACTTCAACCCAAATGGCAAGGGCAAACGCAGTATTTGTAGAGGGGGGTTTCCACACCACGCCGCCAGTGGGTATGGCTATAATTTTAGACAGTGCTTGGCTGCTCTCCAACCCTTCCTATCCCCATAATATACGTGGGCAATGCTGCGTGCACTACTGTTAGGTGCACTACTGTTAGGTGCAAGCAGCTCTCCCTTTTCAAGCAGAGCCGTGTTAAGCGGGAGCAGGGTCCAGCCACCTCAATTATACAGTGCCCCAGGCTTGGAGGGGGTTTCCAAGCACTAGGAAACCCCTCCTCGGTTTGCCTATGAATGGGTTGATTTAATCACTAGTTCAATGATCATTGAACTAGCGAATAAGTCAACACAAAAGCATGGGCTGTAGCCAACCGAACTTGAGAACCGTTCCTCTACACCCTAAATCTTACTCATCATCTTGACCTAACTAAACTCCGTTCTACAGCTTGAAACTTATATCATCTCACCCAGCTCTCTTCCATGCTTCCAATTCCTTTTCCCAGCTTCTCTCTTATTCACCATCTCCTATTTCCTCTCACTTACCTCCAGTTTGTTTGACTTGAAAATATCCCACTCCATGCCACCTATCAGTCTTCCCCGCCATTCCCCTCTTTAATCTCCGGACCCCCTGCTCTGTCCCCTCCATCACCCTATGAGGCTTGGTCTCTGTGTCTCGTTGGATTTCAGAGCTTTACTAGTTATGTGAACTTTAAGAGATGTGACAGCGTACAGATAACTCATTTACCCGAACATTTCTGTGTTCAGAGATAGCAGCTACACAGGGCCATAATTATGGAGACTTCTTTCACTTGCCTTGTTACAATATACCCAGATAGCTTTATACCAGCAGCAGCACAAAGATTTGCAACTCTTCTCTCACCTCTGGCTGTAAAATAGCTAATGAAATGCAAGCTGGCTGATAAGCTGTGTGGAAAGCAGAGATTAGGAGACGGACTCACACTTGGAAGCACTGCATAAAAATCGGTGTTGTCAAGAATATAATTGGTGGCCAACGCCAACCTTCTGCTTGGAATAAAATGCTTCCTTTAAAAACGTCTTATACATACATACATACACACGTCTGTCCATCCCCTTATTCAGAGGGTCTTAGGCACAGCAGGAATGCACAATACCGCTCATCAACACGGCATCTCCCAGACATTCAAAAGAAGGGAAAGCTTAACGTATTTGAAAAGGAATAGAGACCGGTGCATATTGTTTGCCTCTGGTTTTCAATTTATTTCGAGCCTGATGTACATATTCAATGCCGAACAGAAAATAAAATTGGTGATACCTAATAGAAAGAATCACCATTTGGTTTTTATTAGCTTACTGTGTTTGTCCCCAATTGTAAAGCGATACGGAATATGTTGGCGCTACATAAATAAAGGATGATGATGATGATGGTTCACATCTAAGCATTGCGGGAAAAAAAGCAAAATAATTATGATAATCATGGTCAACCAATCACAAACAGCTTCTCTCACTGCTTGTGATTGGCTGAGGGATCCCAATTTTCATAATTTCTTGTCATACATAGGTAGCGAACGGCGGGGACATTTTTTATGGGGATACTTCTTTCCATATCCGTACTGCTCCAGAAACAGGAATATAAGATTTTATTTTATATTTGGGGCGTCTTTAATTTAACTAAACTTTATGTTAAGGTTGTTTGTATGTGTTTATTGTTGTATTTATTTTGGTATAATGACCAAGGGGTCTGAGATTTCTGTTTTTTTGCTGAGTGAGATTCTCGCAGCGAGTTAAATGGAGGTAGAGGTTGTGGGAACGTTTGGCCTAGTCCTGCTGAGCGGCGCACAAATATTTTCACTACGCAAAAGGACTTCACTTTCGCACTAGCTCAGAAATGGAAGTGATCGCGCTCGGTCGTATTAATGAGACGAAACGCTTCTGACGCACTGTGCTCTGTGTGACAAAAAATATATAATTAAAAAAAAAGCAGTCTGCCAGTCCCACCCAAATCTACTAGTGGCTGATTAAGGTGACATGCTGCCCATTTCGTAATTCTTTTTTTATTTTTACATAGTGAAACAATTCCGGTTTGAGGGCCGGTATGAATCCTCTGCTACTTGGCCGCAAGTGATGGGAAGTCGCCTCCGCTCAGACTGCAGATGTCGGCGATCCGTTAATTTAAGTTGGGCTGTGCACACAGTTATGGCATACATGCAAACTTTTCCTCGTTGGCTTCAGGGAGATCCCTGGGGGAGGTGGGCGCCCACCGCCACTTATCTATTGCCGGGGCGAGAACCGTGATGTTGGCCTGATCTCCCGGGAGGTCTCCCAGAATTGCAGGAGTCTGCCAGACATTCTTGGAGAATAGGCAACTATGCGTTAAAGAAAAGCAGCTAATGAATCTCTAGAGAATGAAGTGTCTTTTACATTTCTGTCTCCATTACTGAAGTCATGTTGTCTTACCTGTCAGTCTTTGATTAAATCTTGGTCTCCATGAAAATGGCCACCTCCATAGACATCAATACATGGACATAGGACACAATTTCTGAACTGTGTCATCATGCCACAGATGGAGAAGCCAACCACGTCTTGTACTGGCTCAGCATCAGGGAGAATGCCGGACTCTTCAGGGAGTGAGGGAGATCACCCCTATTTCAGGGAGTCTCCCTGACATTCAGGGAGAGGTGGTAAGTATGAGTTATGGTAGTAGTCAAAGTGGGGGTGTATATGGCGATATGCCATACCGCTGCTTCTCCTACCATCGTCTTTGCGGACGTATCCCATTCACTTACATTTTCCATACCGCCACTTCTAAACTTCCACTGCGACCACCAATTATGACAGAAAATGTATTCCATCATTTCAGTGTTATGCTTTGGGATTTAACGCTGTGTTTCTAGTTGTATTTTATCTTAACTATCAGAAAAACACAGATGCAAAATTGTTTATTTAGGTGATTCCCCTTTAACAAAGGCCAAATTATTTTTTTCCTTTTAGCCACATGATTAAGCGATTGTAAATACCATCAGGATACGTGTAAAATACACATGTTCTAATCATGAGATGATCCTACACATGGCGGCGGTCTGTGTGTGGAGCAGATAGCCTATGACCCTATCATCTTGGTCAGTTGCTGATCTATATAGTTAGCAACATTTGCATTTGACCTTCCTGCGTTCATCAGATTCCTGCAATGAATCAGATAACCCAAATTCTACCAGCCATACTCAGCCTTTGGTCTTTGTCACCAGACTCTGTGTAGCGTTATTGCTTCTCTAATGAATAAGGATGGGATGAACTCTTAGACCACTCTATTATCCTCTTCTCCTTCACTCAGTCATATCCTTTTAATGAGCTGAGTTAGAATAATGACTTCCATTCTGCAGGTCAATAAGAAGCAGAAAAAAGGCCTCTGCTTCCCACCTCCCCTGAGAGACAGACGAACATTGACCCAAACAGATAGACCACTCAGGAGAAAGCGCTTGAGTGTGATGAATTGAGGTCTATCGCGGAGAGGACGGCTCGCTGTGTCATATGGTCATTAGATGCATGAAACTTGTACTGGTCAACACGGACCCATATCACAAACTCCTAGAGACTGGTAATCATGGGGTAGAGTGGTTTGCAAAACCAAAACAAATGTGGATACATTGGACATCTTTTTTTTGTGTGCAAATATGACAATTTGACACAGTGCACATACACAGGCCCGTTCTGATTTTGCACAGACATTTGCAGAATTGGGGATCTGTGACTACAAAAGCAAAAGTAAAAATCCACTTAAAATTCCTTTTTGCAATTAATTTTGGACATTTCCCTGAATTAAAAATGTGTAATTTTTTCTCCAAAATTTCTCTTCATTAGAGAATCATTTCTGTCTTAAATAATTCATTAGAGTAACAAGTCATCGGCATCGTCTTTATTTTTTAAATGTGTTGTATTTGTATTTGTTAATTTTTTATTTTATTGGTATTTGTGTAAATATTACTGTTTACTTGTATCAAACGCCCCTGAATGGTGAGACAGGTATAAAGACTTCAGGGCTAAACAAGGCGTCTGCAGACACCCACTAAACCGGAATTGCCATCCTAAATGAAAAGCCTTCGCCCCTTAGAGGAATAACTTGTCTCATAGCACAAAATCCTCTTTTTGCATCTGAGCTCTGTATCAGGAGCGTTACTGCAGATAAACATGAAACAAAAAGGAGAAGAGAAAAGTGCTCTAAATTCTCTGCATTATTATATTGCTTTGTATGCGGAGGCTGGCTGCGCAGGGGGGCCTAGGGGGGGGTCAATCCCATGATGTGCTAACTTGGGTTGGGTCAATGGGCTACCTATACCATTTTAGGCTAAAATTTGCCAGCCAGCCCTAGTTTGTATATCGTTTATAATCATGTTATGATATCTTGTTTTGGAACATCATGCGTCTGTATTTGTGCAAATGTTTTCACAGGAAACGTACGGAGCTACGGGTCAAGATCGAGGCAAAAACTGGCACTAAAAACTGAGAAAGTGGGCATGGACCTATGCATCCAAAAGTCTGGGAAGTGGCGGACAATAGAATGTATTTGGGGTAGCAGTAAATGACGACCTGAAGAGATGTAAGTGAAAATTATACCGCGGTTAAACGGCATCTAGCAATGAATCTACCAATGCGCACACCTCCTTCCAATTCTGCCCCCGGCTAGTCCTTGCCATCTTGCTGTGCTATAAGAAGCTATGTGCTAATTCTTGAAACCAGCAGAAACAATCACTTAACATCACTGTAGAGGAAGAGAGGACGCATGCGTCGGATCGTAAATGACCTGCCGCGTGGCTGATTGACATTACCCGCACATGGTATTACCGCATCAAAGGGTGAATTATATAAACGTTTATATTTGCATTCATTATTATAGGGTTACAAAGGATGTGCCTTTAAAGACTGACATTTTCTCCAAGCCGTAGCGTTAAACTGGGTTCGCTTAGATAAGAGCTCCAGACAGCTGGGATTATAGTTCTGATTATACGAACATGACGGCGTCTTTGATTCTGAATGTTCTCATAACAATTGTGCCGCTCTGCTAGGCCGAAATTTATTCTCTCTCTCACCAATGTGTAAAATAACAAACGTTATGTAAGAGAATGTAAAAAATATACTGTGTGATGCCATCATCTCAAGACGCAGGGGGAAGCGGTGTTCGGACGCGCATTTTTCCGCCATTTTCGGTAAGAAACCTCTGTTCCTTTTTCTGCGCTCCTCTATGGGGAAAAATTTGCGGAGATTTCATTCAGAACATTGGGGCGATGTGTCTCTACGGACTGTTCCGCAGACACATGGCGCTGAACTGAATCTCTCCTCTAATAACATATAACGGCTGTATTCGTTGGCTCCATAATCTAATATATAAAAGCCTAGCGGCGTGTGTTACTGTGTGGGTGTGGAAAAAACTACCGGGTGACAGAGTGCTCAAGCTGCAGCGCCACCTGCTGGGTGGAGTTATATACTACACTGACCTACTAAATTCTTAGCATTATCTAATATATAAAAGCCTAGCGGCGTGTGTTAGTGTGTGTGTGTAAAACACTATTTTCTCAGAAAGGGCTCATCCAATTGACCTGAAATTTGGTATACTGACATTATTTGACAAAAAAATTATAATAGTGAAGTCAGTTAACTTCCATCATCCCCCCTTCCCCCCGTGGGAGGGGTAGTAAAGGCTAAATTTACGAGTTGAGGGCTCAAATTCATTTTCGTGAGGTAATTTTACCTCATGAACACACATGCTGTGTTAGTGTGTGTGTGTGTGGAAAAAACTACCGGGTGACAGAGTGCTCAAGCTGCAGTGCCACCTGCTGGGCGGAGTTATATACTACACTGACCTACTAAATTCTTAGCATTATCTAATATATAAAAGCCTAGCGGCGTGTGTGTGTGGCGATGAAGATGACAAGAACCTTTTTAACTCCTTAAGTAGCTTGATTTGACTAGAATGCATGAGTATCATGCACGGGTTAACTTGTAAATGTATATATTGCTAAAAAAAAATTGGGATCATTATCATCCCTCACAAAAAACCCAGCTGTTGGCGTTTTCTCACAACGCACGAACGTGTTCAGAAGCGCTGTACAATACGACAAACACTGCGGTGTGTCGGAATATGAAACGACACGAGTTTGCCGTGAATAAAGAGCAATTAAACCTAAAATACACAAATTTCCTCATGTCCTAGCTATGCCACAATATAACCTAGTGGATGGATAGGTTGGATTCTCATGAATTCAGTCAACAAGATGGCTGCCTCCACCGTGTGGGGACACAAGATGGCTACCGATCAGTAAAAATAAAAAAAGTGAGGGTCAAAGCTCATCTCAACGTTTACATGTATGAATTTTTCTCCTTACAATATATATAGAATATAATACAATATATTCACACAGTAAATATACACAGTACCACATAGGTGAGTGTGGTACTGTGTATATTTCACCGACCAAAAACATTTACAGCCATTTTAGCTGCCTCCACAAACATCCTATTTATAACATTGTCTACAGCAGCTAATCATTTATCTCTGGGCTTGCGAAGGCTGTACGGAGCTAATCCACTGAGCGTTGAGACTCAAAGCTTCTCTTCATCAGGCCATGGGCCTCTCTGTCTCATATAATACCGGCTCAGCTCTTTGCCTGACTTCTCTTATCACAGACCCCTGATTAAACCTGACAACCAGTCCCCAGCGCTGTGATAATCAAGTTTCAGCGACTTTCCTGACTGCGCAGCTTCTTACTAACAAAGCCAGAGAGTGTTTCCTTACAGATCTACAGGGATACGGAGGACCTTGCCCTACGCAGGAGGGGAAAATTACATCTCTGTGCGCCTGATGAGCCTTATCATGGCAGTGAATCCTGGGTATGATTTAACTTTATTACTACTCTCCATACAACATCCGTTAGTCTCCGCTGGCCTGTCTGAGGCCGGGACCGCTGGGGGGGCCTGGTTCATTAAAGCACGCCAAATAAACGTATTCAACTACAAGAGGATCCGAAGAATCGTCAATTGTTAAATTTGAATGCGGTTACAGGCGCCCCCTGCATGTACAACATATTGCAGGATACAAACAATGCATATGTGGAATATATTAATTCCCAGCAGAATGCACAGATTGCAAAGATATTATTAAATATATTAACACCTGTTAATAATATAGTCATTTATAAAAACACATTAAAAAATGTATTTATTTTTAACTTTTTCCCCATAAAATACATTTATCATGATGTAATTAATACCTACTGTACATAAAATGCATTTTTTACAGTTGCTCTTGATTACAAACACATGTTCTAGCTGTATACACAGCCGTCATCACTAGTAATCAGCACTTACACCGGACCTGTAGCTGGTACCAGTGATACGGCAGAAAGTCACGTACCTGAGAGATGCCCAGAGACTGAATCGAGAGATGCCCAGAGACTGAATCGGGCGCTGCTGCGTGCACTCAAACTTGGCACGCAGTTTCTGTACATGGGCTACGTCTATACGCCCTCCTCCAATTAAATCGTAGGCGGTCGGAAGTGTCCTTTGCGTTCGAAGCTGAATTGGATATACTTGAGTTCATTGGCGTATAGACCATTTGCAGTGCAATTTAATCCAAAATACATCACGTTGAATGAATCAGGCCCTGGTTGTTTTTCTAGCGGCTAGAGAATTAGCATCAGTCGTCGTTTATACAGACACTTTTCTTCCTAATGTAATGATTTGCCATTAATTGGCCCAGCCATAAATCTGCCACTGTCCCTGCTTCTCTTGATAAGGAATTTAATATTGAATGAGATTATCACAGTCACAAATGCAATGTTTCATTTTCCCAGTTGCAAATCAGAGAAAGGCGAAGAGATTTATCGGCCAGCAAGAATCTTTATAAAATCAATGAAGGGTGTTTCCGTCTATAAATCTGCTGCAGTTTTTTATCTAAAGATTGAGAAGTTGCGTGATTTAATTTGCAGATGCATGTGCTGGGCAGATGCACTCTTAGTAGATTCTTATGTTTGCAATAAGCACCCAAATTCTAATCAGGCTCCTCATGAATTTATTCTGTCCTTATCTTTTGGAAACTTTCAGTGACTTGGAAACAACACAAACCTTACGTATTTGCCGTCTAACGGTAGAATGGTTCAAATGTATTGTATTTGGCTGGTTGGGGGTCAAGCCAAGCAACGATGAGACAAGTATAATCCAGCAATGGGGTCATCGATGACTTCGGAAATTTGCGGGTGAGCAGAGAAAAAGTAATTTCTTCCTGACTTGTGACTTTGTGGTCCTATATTTGCCTGGTGGCACTGCCCACGGATTGCCATGGCAAGATGGTGTCAAACAGTGTTGTAAAATTTTGCACAGTATGATGGGCGAATCTGGGCATGCCATACAGAATGGGGAGGTGGGGGGGTTAGACGTACTGGGGTACACTCATAAAAAAACATGTGTGCAGGAAAACTACAAAGTAAGAGCTTCTCAAAATAAGGAGCAAACATTTCTTTTGCCATATCAGGGTTTGGTGTGGATAAATCGGGCATGACTTGCGTGGAAAGAGCGTACAGCCGACTTTGTCCCGATCTTCCAGTTGGGAATGTTGGCTTATAAAATAGGCTGAAAGATTGCGCTCCAAACCTTGTAATTGTTTAGCCGCAAACTTGCGACATTAAGTTACATGTGTATTTTAAATTGCATGTATTGCCGCATCGTGGTATTATGTTTTTTTATTTGAAATCCAGTTGGACTACTTCAGGATAGATAATTGAAGATTCTCTATGGATTTAGGAGGCTAATAAATAGGTAAAAGAGGGATGTGGGGTGTACTTTTTTTTTTTTTTACTATTGAATACTTTTTTGGAACTACAGGTTCCAGCAGTCCCTGGCTGTCATGGTTCATGGCTTGCTGGGACTTTTAGTTCCACAGCAGTACATAATCATTTTTCGACTATACACTGTTAACCAGGCATCCAGTGCACTGGGCTGGTTTGCCATAGGCAGTAGGGGGCTCAAAGGGCAAGTTACATTTAACTTAAGATATGGCGGCATTTTACCGCGCAGTGCGACAAGGCAGATTTTTGCAGCCCGCTGTTGGACTTGTGTCTCCTATTGATCCTCTTGCTTTGCTCCGTCAATACCCAGAGAGCAATTGACCACGTGTCATTACTAGAAGAAAAGACGTCTCCAGAAAGCAGAATATCTTTTTACTTTCACTCATTTTGAGCAAAGAGAAAATGACAACCAGAAAAAAAAAAAAGTCCCTAGGCTGAAGAGCTTACAATCTACGTACGAGAGGCAAGACGCAAAGAGGGAGCTCTGCGTTACAGTACAATGGGTAATGAGACAAAAAGAAATACCGTAATAACATAATGAGAGTTTATTGGGTTTCCTGTGAGACGACAATGACACGAATTCCTCCGGTTCCCACTCTCTACGCTCCAGGCGGCACGGAGGAAGCGGTGCCCAGCCTCTGGCACAGGGATGGATGGAAGAACACGCTCGTCTTGTTTATATGAGGATTGTACAGCAGGATTTATGGGGTGTTAGATGGGCTTTAATGCACATGTTTGTAAAGCCATATTGATAATTATACATAATATAAATCTTCCGGGCAGGTTTGCAGAAGGCTGCCTGTGATATACGGCTGTCTGCTGGAAGATAGGGGAACAAACAGCGAAGCAGCAGACGTATTAACCCTCTCCTCGGTCCTCTGTGCTACCGGCAGCCGGCAAACAGCCACCGCGGCACCCAGACGATTCCCTTAGGGCTCTGTTATTAAATGTACTAACACATACTACTAGCTGGGGTCAATTTCTAAAATAAAAAATGAAAGCTACTGGGTCACTGCATAGATCATTATCTACAACATCTAATTTTTAATGGGTTTTATTGTGGTATTTTTGAAAATGAATGTTGGGAGGTCAGGACCATCTGAAAACCACCCCTGGCGCTGAGCTTTAAAATAAAAACAATCTTCATCATCACCATCATTTATTTATATAGCGCCACTGATTCCGCAGCGCTGTACAGAGAACTCATTCACATCAGTCCCTGCCCCATTGGAGCTTACAGTCTAAATACCCTAATATACAGACAGACAGACTAGGGTCAATTTTTGATAGCAGCCAATTAACCTACCAGTATGTTTTTGGAGTGTGGGAGGAAACCGGAGCAGCCGGAGGAAACCCACGCAAACACGGGGAGAACATACAAACTCCACACAGATAAGGCCACGGTCGGGAATTAAACTCATGACCCCAGTGCTGTGAAGCAGAAGTGCTAACCACTAAGCCACCATGCTAATTCAATCACGGGCAAGCTATACCCTTTCCCTATCTCACCCTGCAGAGAAAAGATTGCATTGTATCTGATTGTGCCAATCAGAGCCAGATCATCCACTAGGCAAGCCAGTCTCCTGCTTAAGGCCCAGTGGTCATTGAGGGCCACGGATTACTTTTACCCAGTTTGAAGTGGGTTTTTTTTTTGACAAACAAGCATTTTGCCCGGGGTCCCATTAAGTCTTCATCATGCCTTGATCCTAGGCTGCCAATGATGTAAACCCGGGCAATCTAGTAATCCATACACCGTGAACCGTACTGGGACTTCTGGACAGTCCCAAATTATGGCGGTCAAAACAGAGTGGCTTACGCTGAAGGATGTGGTCTCATGCAAGAAGGGGCACAGTGTGACCAGTTTGGGGCATTGCGTGAGTCGTTATTAATCCTGGCACCCTTTAATTTTACCTCCATTGCAGACCATTCATTTCTATGAGTAGTGTTGGAAGCTATTTAGTCCCAACACTGCTATATTAATGATTGGACCAGCAGAGGTGGCAAAATCAAAGGGCATTAAAAGTCGGGATGAACGGATCGGATTCAGTGAAATCCAATAGATCTGAGTTTTGGGGCTATGAGTACATACAAAACACGACTCGATTCTTCACACCAAAACGGGATCTGAGAATGAGGCAAAACTTAATTTCCAGGAAAATCTGGAAGCAAAACGTTTGTTATACAGGAAGTGCATCGTTCCAGCTTGGAACGCGTAACGCAGGAGTGGTCATCTGATGGTGGAGGTGCGTTAGTTCCTTTAGGCTCTGATGGGGAATACACACCTGCAGGTGTCCGAGGGTCTCACCTAGGAATAGCTGTGTTTGGTTGTTATAGTAAAACCCGGTTTGTGTACTTTTGGATTTGGCATTTCCGGTTTATGTGTTCCAGGGTAGATTGTGCATTGTTAGAAGCGCCTCATAGAGAATCCAAGGGAACCATTGCCTCATATATTTTGCATTGATCTGCAGACTATCACCTTGTCATGAATCATGATACTGGAACTGAAGACCATCTGGGATTACATAAGAAGTCAGGTAACTACAAGTTTCTTTATTATCTGTCTTTTATGTTGTTCTATGTCATTGTCTTGACAAAGGTCCAAGAGTAGGACCGAAACATCGACTTATAGGGCTGAGTCATTAAGGAGAGCAAAGCAGAAAAAAATTAGTAACTTTGCACCTTGGCAAAACCATGTTGCATTGGAGGGGGAGGTAAATGTAAAATGTGGGGACAGATTTATAGTTGGGGTAGGGCATTTCCTAGATCAACTTTACATTTCAGTGTACAAATAAATCTATGAAGTATCTGTGTGCTACATGAAAAAACAGCCAGTATGTAACTTATGTGCAAAATAATAAACTAATTTGCACCCCTTGTATTGTAACATGGTTTGTCCAGGAACAAATTTACTCATTTTTTTTTGCCTTAATCTCCTTAATGACTCAGACCCATAATGTGAGATATGGAATTGAATTAAAAGAAAATGGAAGCAGAAATGGTGATTGTATCTCTTAGTAACCTGACATGTATTTTTGCAGCTACTCTGTCACTAATTTTAGCCATCGCTGCAGAATTTGGCCAAAATCAGTGACAATTTGGACAGTTGTTAAGAGATCATTAGAAAATAGATCGTAAATGGCTGTAAATAATTGTTAATGCTCTAAATAATATTATAGAGCAAATACAGCTCAAAATCCCATCATTGGACCTATTTTTCACAATTTTTTTTATTAAATCCAGATCCAAAGTCAAAACCAAAACCTTACAGGATTTTTGGGCAAAACCTGTTACAAAACCAAATGCGAAGACGTTTTAAAACTAGAGATGTTCACTGACCCCCGTGTTTTAGTTTTGGATCTGGATTAACTTCGTGCTTTGATTTTGGTTTTGGTAAAACCGCCCTTGTGTGATTTGGTTTTGGTTTTTGATCCCTATTTTTTTTCCTAAAATCCCTATTTTTTTTCTCTAAAATCACATAATTTGGGTCTTTTTTTGTTCCTACATTATTATTAACCTCAATAACATTAATTTCCAGTCAATTTTTGTCAAGAGACAAGAACACTGCTACCCCTCCTGTTTCTGTGTGAGCAATGGCACTGAGCAATGTCACTGAAGGCTGGAGAGTGACAAGAACACTGCTACCCCTGTTTCTGTGTGAGCAATGGCACTGAGCAATGTCACTGGAGACTGGAGAGTGACAAGAACACTGCTACCCCTGTTTCTGTGTGAGTAATGGCACTGAGCAATGTCACTGGAGGCTGGAGAGTGACAAGAACACTGCTATCCCTGTTTCTGTGTGAGCAATGGCACTGAGCAATGTCACTGAAAACTGGAGAGTGACAAGAACACTGCTACCCCTGTTTCTGTGTGAGCAATGGCACTGAGGAATGTCACTGGAGACTGGAGAGTGACAAGAACACTGCTACCCCTGTTTCTGTGTGAGTAATGGTGCTGGATCTCCTGTGGAGGGAGGTACTTATGGAATCCAAAACCCGCGAGATCCGACAACGCAACAATGACGTTTTGCCTAGATTCAGCTCTGAGGACGCGCGAAAGTCACGAGTCTATTCGGATCCCCTAAGTTTGGATGGGCTCAGTTTTCTGAAAACCGAGCCCCGAGCATCTCTATTTAGAACCAAAACCACATCCAAAACCAAAACATGTGGGTCAGCTCTTCTCTCTAAACAGAAGCTGTTACTAACATTTAACAGAGAGCTCCCTGTGCTCTGCGGTCTCTACGGAGGCAGACGGACTCAATTACAACATCATATATATAGGAGCATCAGCACGTCACCAATCCAGACGAGGGGAAGTCACTCCTTTACACCACCTGCGTGCTTTGCTTTTATACCATATGCTGCACAGTTATGTTACGATACACTTATACAGAAACAGTGAGGGTAAATATTTGGCACTAGGGGCGGTCTATGGCAGCACATGGAACATGACTGAAATCCACGGTACCAGCTTACAACGTTCCAATCTGTACAGTCGTGTTGTCCAATGGTGCATATTTTAGTTGCCCAGGGATACGACACAGAGTTGCTCTCTGGATACAATTGTATCCAATGCAGAGAACACAGCAGAGTGGCATCGTATCCCAGAGTAAGGGAAATTCAAAACTCTGCTGATGTATATACATGGCTGAAAAGCACAGAGGGGGCCTTTTATAACTTGCTAATTCTTTCCCCAGCTGTGCTCAGGCCACGGAGCAACATTACCAGACTAATCTGGATGAATCTGATGTCTGTTTCCAAAGTGCACGGGAAATGTCCAAAACTCAGGAATTCAATAGCAAAGAGCTCGAGGATGAGAAATAGTGTGTGAGACAGGAAGCCCTCCCCCAACTCCATATCTTTGCACCATCATCATCACCACGATTATGAACTGCTTTGAGGGATGGAGCTGGTTGTGTTCCTTTGACTGCAAATCTATGATGTAACAGGAAGCTCACTGGATACAATGTTCAAGGTTCTGTGCGCTGATCAGCTGCAAAAAGATACAATATCTCTGAAACAATACACATAACTATGGCTGTGGTTTTGCTGACGTCAGTAACTTACTGTCACTGCTCCCTCCTACCGGGTCAAACCAGCCAATCACCAACTACAAGTGTCCCCAGCACATCACCTTGGTCCCCCCAGTTGTAGGAGGGTATTGCTGCTACTACCAGGCTGCTTCATTGCTACCTGGAACTGATGGCTTCTGGGTAGTGTGTAGCTGCTGTAGCACCTCTTTACTGGCTGCTTTCGTTTGATCATGACTGCTGGGTAGAGGGCAGAGGGCTGAGGTTGGATGCTGGGAGATGGATTACAGTGTTTGCTGTAATCCAGTGGTCAGAGGAGCAAAGCAGCATATAACAGAGAAGAGGTTTATTCGTATAATCGTTCTTACAAACACAAAACCACTTGAAGGTAGTGATACTCTACAACCATATAGGCTTTCAGCTGCCCTTTTATATGGTTTACAGCGCATGTTAGTATCTCAGTTAATCAGAGTCAGCCCTTTAACCAGTTCCAACTGATTCTCTTATCTATCATACTATATCTGCTTTAACTTTAACAATGTGTCTACCTGTATGTGCAACTGCCAGGGCTCCACCCCCTCTCCGCTCTCTCCGCCCCCTCTCCGCCCCTCCACCCTAGCACCTCTAAATCTGGGCTGGGAGATTTACTCTAGAAACACGGACTTCCAGGATTTCTGACCTAGGGTCTACTTCCACCTCTAAGTCAAATTCAACTCCAGGGGGTAAATGTATCAAGCTGAGAGTTTTCCGCTGGGTTTGAAAAGTGGAGATGTTGCCTATAGCAACCAATCAGATTCTAGCTGTCATTTTGTAGAATGTACTAAATAAATGATAACTAGAATCTGATTGGTTTTTCAAACCCGCCGGATAACTCTCAGCTTGATACATTTACCCCTCAGGAGGCTGAAAAACAGATACAAAAAAACGTCAGTCTCCTATCATTACCATTACTGAACCCTGTGACTCCTCTGCTGGGGAGAGGTGTGGTAATTTGGTAATTTGGAGGATGGGACTGTGTTCATTAAATTTTGCAATTGTGTGTTAAAATGTTCATTACAAGTATTAGAAGTGCAACATAAAGGTATCATATGATTATGAGCTGGTGAAAAAATTCAAGTCATTTTGCACAGGGGAAATGTCCATAAAGTGATTAATGTTCATTAATGAGACCACAGTCTCATTAATGAACATAGGTGTAAAATGCATTTATAAAATAACGCGAGGTGCAGTTATAGCCAATAAAGCCCCAATATAACACTGCATGAAAAACTACTTATACACCATGATGACTTTGTGATTCAAAATTATATGTTTCAGTTGTTCATATTTTAATTTGCTTGTCGAGCACCTTATCGCCAAAGGCGTTCACGTAATACAGCAGTTCCCAGAGAACATTGACCGCTTCAGTACAACTTTAGGAGAAAAATAGAAAACTAATTACAACAATTCCGTTATGTTCTGTGACACACATCTACACAATGACATTTCAAACAGCTAGACACAGCTAGACAATGGATAGGATTATGCTGATACTGGAATAAAGTTCAAATGACCAATAGATCTATTTGCCTGAATTTCATAGGTTCACCATAAATTAATTCACAAAACAATTGCTAAATAAACAGCCACTGAAGACGGAAGCCAATCACAGTGCAGGGAATATAAGCAAGCCAATCAGGAATCATAAGCAAATGTCACATGACTACAGCCTTACAATAGGAGCTTACAGTCCCTTCGGATACTCTTCATGGATTGTCCTAAGGGGGAAAATGTCTGCGGATTCTCTGTGATTATTAGTAGACCAGGCTACTGTACACTATCAGGTTGTTGTAATATATAGGGGGCTATTTATTAAGCCATAAGTCATAAAATGATTTAGGCATTTGTAAGTTAGACAGCTATGTAACAAAAGCTTACACAGGAGAGATCATAGATGTCTCCTGCATTGGGCTAAGATTTGCATCAAACCGCAATCCCCGTAACGTTCAATGAGGACCGTGGTCTGGGGCAATTTAACAACCTCCGAAAAGCCTGATTGTTTGGAACTAGATCCTAATGGCTTTCTGCTTTCCCTCTGGTAACTACTGCAAAATGTCTATGCATGTCAGAGTAAAGACCCCAGGTCAGAACCCAAAGTTTTAGGTTAGTAAAGTTATCGTCGGATGCGCTGTCCTGGGATTTTTTCATTAAATAGTATTGAAATATCATCCCCTATCAATGCGATCAGTGATTATATTTAATGGGGGCCATATGTAACTATTCATAAACAAACAGGTCCCTTAGTAATATACAGGCAATTCATTGTGGTATCAACCAGTGCATGGGGTAAATGTATCATACCCCGGTTTTCTCAACTCGCGGGAGATCAGCGTTTTCGCAGCTTAAAGGTAAAGGTTACAAGGCAGCGCCGATTTAAATTTAAGCTGCAAAGACGCCGATCTCCCGCGAGTTGAGAAAACCGGGGTATGATACATTTACCCCCATGTGTTAAAACGTTCATTAAATAGTCACATTTTTGCATCTGACAGGGAGGTAATGCCGGTGCAATTATCAAGAACCGCTGACACAGGCTAGGTAAGAAAAAGTGTCAGAGATACAATGTATCAGAACAACCTCCTGTCAGTGGTAATGAACATAATAACAAGGTGTCAACAACGCTCTGTCCCAGGGACAGAGAGAAAAACGGCACAAAATGTAATTTGACAGAGAAATAAATCAATTGTTAACCCCTAAATTTAACCCCTTCACAAGAACAGTAATTGGGCTACGTAAAAATGTTACAGTTCCACGAATGCTGTTTGACATTGATTTGGAATAAATGCATATTCAGCAACCAGTAGAAAACTAAACCTATATTACATTAAACTGAAAATTTGTCTTCGTAATTGTTTAATGTTTCAGCAGAACCCTCTCAGAGTCTCCAACATTCCACAGCTGACAAAGGTACACACAACAGGGGTGTATTGTGGCACCCATGGGGAGTGCCTCGCCCTATTCTTATTCTCCGCGTCATCACAAAGTTATTTGCTGAAATTAATCCCCCCCTTCATTGATTTACCGTCCCCACACTACTCCAGCACATTGATTATTCCCTCGTCGCCCTGCAGCAGGGGTATTTCTCAGCCTAACGTATCTGGGCTCCCCTGAACTCGACAGGGCTGCACCTGGGAGGCAGCTGCAGAGCTCCAGCAGTGACGTCAGCACTGTGAGGAGCACCGACATCCCAAGACTGCCTCCATCAAAGGAGACAGAACCCACCAATCATGAGATCAGTGTGACAGGGGGTGTGTATCTTAGTGCACCAAGCTGCGGAGGGAGGGCTGGGAGTGAGCAGGGTCTGGTACAGCTCCTGTAAACAAGTACAAAATGGTGCAGGAGGTTTTGCGTGATAAAAATACTGTACAAACGGTATTATACTTGCCACAATGTTACAGTTGGAAGGTATGGCCTCTTGACATAAGTTGACTGGAACACTAGAATTAGGAGGTCATTTACGATGGACAAAGCTTTCAAGATGAAAGTACTAGATCCTCTGTGGTGATGTTGTCTACCTTAATTTGTGCTGGTTTACCTAGTCCTCCGCCGATGTGCATGAGTTCGGAGGGCAAAATGGCGGCGTTTGCACTGGCCAATGGTAGGACATGAAAAGAGCGCTCCTCGCCACTGCGAGATTTCATGTCACATGCTGAGATAATTACAATGAGATAAAGAGGTACAGACAGCACATTTTTAGGGGAGTTCCTCACCTTGCAGAAGGGCGCACACCCATTTCCAGTCCGCATAAATACTTGAAATTGACAACTGGTAGATTGTGAAATGGGGAGAAAATTGCAAATTGGCGCAAATACAATTTTTAGGTTTCATATCTCTATAACGGCCAACATCATATCTTGCTATAATGTAACCGGCCTCGTCCGGGGGGTTATGAATCTACCAAT
Organism: Mixophyes fleayi; assembly: GCF_038048845.1. NCBI lineage: Eukaryota > Metazoa > Chordata > Amphibia > Anura > Limnodynastidae > Mixophyes > Mixophyes fleayi. The sequence goes on from NC_134409.1 coordinate 137,054,186, forward strand.
CTGTAGAAAACATTTCTGTTAACTAGGAGACTGCATACCAATCATTTAAATGCAAGCACTGCACCAGAGAGACGCAAGCTAGAAAAGATCTGGGGGTATATTTACTAAACTGCGGGTTTGAAAAGAATGGAGATGTTGCCTATAGCAACCAATCAGATTCTAGCTATTATTTTGTAGAATGTACTAAATAAATGACAGCTAGAATCTGATTGGTTGCTCTAGACAACAACTCCACTTTTTCAAACCCGCCGTAAATATACCTCCTGTACTCCTAAGATAGCAACTGTTAGTAAAAGGTTAGAAACACAGTATACACACTAATAACACCTACTGAGCACTTTGGCCATGTCCAATCCCATCCCTATCCACCTGGGTCACACCGGATCTGCGCTGGTCACGCCAAAGATCCATTGGCCATGCCTAAGCAAAAATCGTCACTGCCTGGGCAAAAAATAGTTCTGTGATATGTTTAAGAGAGCGCACACCTTCCCTTTCAGATGAGTGAATAACACATTGCTGTCCTTTCATCCACAGGGGGATTATAGAAATAAACTCTCCGGAAAGAGCGGACTTTCTGTCTTTGCCGAGGGCTGTGATTTAGGATGATATCCTGAGTTATACTCAGCTCAAAGATAACACTTTGGGTACAACACTTTTGGGACAGGACTGAAAGCTTCCAATCTGTGCTCATCCTATTATTATAAATGACACAAATGCTTCAATAAACTTGACAAATCCTGAGGTGATTGTGTGACAAGAGTAGTAGCCGGAGAAGTAATATTTACGTCCGTGTCATATAGTCTCTTAAATTACAAGATATTACCTCACTTAGGTGAGGGGCTCTGACTGCAGGTCCCGGATAATGACTTTTTGCTGAGTGCCGCTGTCAGGACACTATGATCAAGGGAAATTTAAGCCACAAATATGGATGTTTAAGAGACTGGAAAATTCAATTTTACTCCCCCCAGCACAGAGGCTGCGTCAAAGACTTGTGGAATTGTGTTTAATAAAAGGTTTGATGAAAAGAAATTAACAGCTCCCACAAACCCCGTTGGGCTCCTTACCATGTACTCTACGATTCCTAATGATCTACCTACATGTGTTTCAGAAAACAACCTGACCTTATCACAGTGGACTGTAATATATGTGCATGCAGGCACTGGATTTGATTTTAGCAGTGTCAGTAATAAAATACTAAAATGGAAAGCATGTAATTGAGCATGCCTGCTTTGCTATTTCAGCTTTTTGACACTAACGGACTTTTCTAAAGTGCAATGTCTCTATTTATACGTTTACGTGTAAAGGGGCTCACCCGTTTGCGAATGCACATGCTAGAAAAAGTGATAACCTCATACACAAATCCTGCCTTTACATCACATTTTGGGCTTCCATTGTAATTAATTTAAATTTGGAGCATCATATATGACATAAAAAATGAAAGTGGAAGGGCATGTGCGTGTTTGAACATTTGTATGCTTTAAATACGCATCTATAAATGCTCTTTCCCATACTGAAAGTATTGGCAGACACATCTCTTCCACCACAGAATACGTGTAAAAATCAAGTCGTTTTAAAGACAGAAAAGAGCTCTGGGGACACCTGGTACATCTGGAAAATCCTGAAAATGTGCAAAGTATTCATCCAGCAAGCGTAAATCTTGTTTTTGCATTTGGGTGCAAAATCAGGGGCATAGCTGCGACTAGCCTGTAATCAGCAAGGAAAGCCATCTCCTACAAGCCTCCAATGTCATTGACATCTTGCAGAACTAAGATATGTACTTTCCCGTAGGAATGGGAGCAGTATCTCTGTAAATTCCCCCCCCTGCCTCGGTCGGAGGTTCAGAAAGTCAGAATGGAGTTTGAAAGATGGTTGAATCTGGGGGGATCAAAGTGTAACTCAACAAAACAATTGTTTATTAAGCACCTCGTTTAGTTGCCACAGAAACGATAACAGATCTTACACTATAAACTATATATTTTTTCTACAGATATATATCGATGATATATTTTCCATGAAACAATTAACCAGCTCTAACGCCACCAGAATCTGGAGGTGAACTTCCGTGTTTGTTGAACTGATTGAAAATCCCAGACTGAACCCCCCCTCCCTCCAAAAATAAAAGTATTTCCAAACAGAGCACATGGGAAATCTTGATAGAACACTTAGACAATTTCATAATCACACCTGCCAATGTTAAGATGTAGACGTTTCATGTGGCTATGCCATTAGATGTAGAGATGCTCACTGACCCCCGTGAACTGGTTTTGATTTTGGTTTTGGATCTGGATTAGCTTTGTGTTTTGGTTTTGGATTTTTTAGGAAAAACCCTAAAATATTCTAAAATCACATATTCTTGCTCTTTTTTGTTCCTACATTATTATTAACCTCAATAACACTAATTTCAAGTCATTTGCAGTCAATTTTGACCACCTCACAGGTCACAATATTATTTTCATACACTTTGGGACAAATACTGCAGCGACCTGGCTGGATGGTAAGCGACAGATCAATCACACAAACACACGGCAGTTCCTAGCACATCTAGGACACATTGGCACACAGCAGTGGCAGGAAAGAAAAAATGGTGCAAGATGGAATTGTCCTTGGGACCGCCCTCCCTCCCACCCACCGTTATTTTGGATCCTAAAAAGGAATCCTAAAATCGCGAGATCCAAGATCCAATGACGTAACGATGACGTTTTGCCTCGTTTTCGATTCCGAGGGCGCATGAAAGTACCGCGCTGGCTCGGCTCGGTACTCAGATCCCCTAAGTTTGGGTGTGTTCGGTTCTCAAGGAACTGAGCCTGAACATCTCTAATTAGATGTGCTAACAAACCAGAGGAAAAAAAGGTGTTCTGATCTAGAGGAACTCTTAGAATCCACACTAGTATTAAATATTAAAATATTATTCTTTATTATTTTTAATTAAAATAATCATTCCAGACCATTTATTTCCCAAGCAAAATGTTTTACATTAAAATTAGTATAGAACTGATAAGGAAGAAATTAGTGTGTGTAGAAATAATTAAAAAGGGATCCCAAATACCCTTAAGGGTCCTTAACATCTCGTTAGAGTATAAACATTTATAGATAATAGTAATGTGGTAAATTCAAACAAGCACTGATAACAATTTTAAAAGGATTGTATTCTTGTGTATACGGAGAAGCTCCTGATTGTGAGAGAGACTTACAGGGGAATAATCACAAATTACAATAAAATTGTTACAAAGAATAAATCCTGACAAAAAACTGATAATTTACATAATGTCTACCAGGCAGAAGACACTGGATACATAGTGTCAGTTTATGTTCTTTTTATTTGTAGGCTGAAGTATCTTTTCTGGAATGTATAATTTATACCAAAATGACAACATGATAATAGATATGAAAACAAATGTGTTAGAGGAACAGGATTTAAGGCTGCACTCCCACCCGGTATTAAAGATCACTTAGAGAAGCAATAAATAAAAGGATTGAATTTATATCTGGCATTAATAAATAATTAAACATTGTGAAACATATATAACATAATATAACATTCTATTATATAATAATATATTATTATATATATAATATATTATTCTACTATTTTAACATATGGATAATTGAGAGAATTAAGATACTTTTGAATCAATACTAATTTATAGTTTAGATGCTGAAGACCCTTAAAGGTATTTTGTACAGACACTATTTTCTTTCTTATTACTTCTATGCTAATTTTAATCCAATATTTCTCTAGGGAAAATAATTGTCTGGAATGATTATTTTAATTAATTAAAGAAATAATAATAATAATAATAATAATAATAATAATTAAAAATATATGAATATTTAATGGTTTGAAAAAGTGGAGATGTTGCCCACAGCAACCAATCAGATTCTAGTTATCATTTATTTAGTACATTCTACAAAATGATAACTAGAATGTGATTGGTTGCTATAGGCAACATCTCCACTTTTTCAAACCCGCAGTTTAGTAAATATCCCCCTATGAGTGCCTCCAAATCAGACTCCTTTTGTTTTCTCTTGTATGTTAGGACAATATGCAGCGTTTTGGGAGAACACCCACTAAAATAATTATGTATAATTATACAAGAGGATATATTGGGTTTCCTGTGCAGATAATAACTTCCTTTTTGTTACATATGCCATTAAATGTCACCAGAGATGTCAGAGAGCCTGAAAACTTTTTTAAAACTTGAATTATTCAGTCAAAAATGGGTGCAACTTTTTAAACTGAACATATGGATTGGAATGAGTCATTTTACCATAATGTGAGAGGGTGAGAACACAACACATATGGAATTTGCAAATGCAGAAATGTAAGAAATTCCCAGGTGAGGTGGGAAGAAGCCGTCTGTAGATCATCGTACGGTTTGATAACTCGGTGCAGCATATTTCCTAAAACATTTACAACTAGGTAGCTGTAGAATATTTGAACACCCATTTAAGGTCTGAATCCTGGACCACTGTCTGATGCTTTGCTTAACCTTCAGTACTATTTACTCACCGATCCTATACATCTCCTCAGTTTGTAGTCTCTGATTATATACTTTAAATTAATTTGTGATGCTGTATTCGGAAAAAATACAAATAATTTAAAGCATATAATCAGAGACTACAAAGAGGGTTCGGGTTAGGTCTAGGAAGACCCAGAAATATTACACACAACAGACAATCGTCTGAGAGGAGTAACAGGAAATTATGAAGTAGACAAATAACACTGTTGAGGTTACAGTCTCTTTAATGTAATTTATTAAGCTAACAGTGGGAATAATTCTTGTGCTATTATAAAGTCAGTTTTCACAAGATAATTGTGCCATTAATAAAGTGGGTATTTTTCCCATAATAGATTCTATACATTGCTGAATGAAGAGGAACACTGTTTTAAATTTGCATGGGTTGTGCATGCCGCTGTGATAATTAGCTCAAAACATGATGGCCTTATAGTGTTAGTAAATTCAGCTATAAGGTGCAATTTTTGTTGCAAATAAATTTCTCGCACAACAGGAGCCTCGATCCTACACTGATGAGCTCTAACAAGAGGGAAACAAAATCAGTCTGTAGATGGGGTCTTGTTCTAAGTCGGCCATGTTTTGCAGGCCCAGTCGGCATTTTTGTGCTCCAGTAATGAGAGGGGCCAATCCAAAGAGACTCAGGGCTCTATGATTACGCTAAATCTAATAATAACCTCCATTGCTTCCCCAACCTCTTAAAACCAAATATTTTCTTTAATAAATATAAGTTGAAAGATATAAATTGATATATGTGTTCCCCTCTTAATAACACCAACATTGCTATGAAGGTTACTTCGGGTGAGGGTCTGTGTAATGTGACACAACACTTTCTGTACAGCGGAAACCAGGCGCAGTGCGCAATCAGTAGGACTCACGCTGAGCTGTAGTTCATCTGTCCACTGTCCAATCAGCCGGTATCCCGGGGTGCTGCGATTTCCCATCTGGTACTGAAAGATGTCGTATCGTCCCAACGCATCCCCATTCTTATTAAACATAACGGGGGTCCCAGCGCTACCTGTAAAGGGACAAGACAACTGTTGTGAGCGTCCTTCTTATTTAATCCGTGAGTTATTTTACTTAGACCTCATACCCACGGCATTACTATGGTACATGTGATTGGGTCTGAAAATAGCACCCCATTGTTTTCAATGCCACCTTACGCATTTGCAATATGTTTTCTGTGCTACTCAGTGTGTTTACTGGGGGAGGGGGGTAAAATTAAAGTCTACAGTGACCTCCCAATGCTAGTAAATACCAGTAACACACGTGCTTCTAGCTTATGTTTTAAATTTCGGTGGCCTAGCAACAAACGCCCCCTACATGTTTCCTCTTATTCAGCGCCATTACAGCTAATGAAAACTACTGAGTACATTCTATATTCTGAATGATTACAGCATATGATGTTTTATCAAAGTGAACATTAACTGCCGTGCAAGAAGAAGACCCACATTCTGTTCTCAAAGATTCCTGACTTTATCACAGAGGATTTACATAGAAGAAACTCCAAGGCTGTGTCTATTAAAGGAAGAAAAGCTTTAGATGCTGGAGTAAAACACCCTAAATTTGCAGCTAAACTGCTAGATAATTATCGTTGCTTTTTTACATGACACAGGCACTAACAGCGGGACGTGAAACCTTGCCCATGTTGAAGCCAGAATAGGCCTGTATACCTCAAGCTCACAATACCGGCCAAATTACCAAAATGAGCTCAATTATAGTTTGCAAGAATTGGAGAGAATTATTAAAGAAATCGCTGGGTGGTTTTAAGAAATAATAACTCTTCTGAGCTACAGAGAATCCAACCCCGCAGGGAGGCCAGAGCAGAGCATGTAGGACTCTTTTGATGTAAGGATCGACAGATGACATCTATGGCAGAGCCGTAATGTATAGTGCATTAATACAGTCAACCTTTATAGTATAGTGAACCTATTGTATCCTGGTGGAATAATGCGAGTTCTGTTGTCCACATTAGTTAGTCTAAGCTTGATGGTTAGAATAGGTACTAGATAAGTACTTGGAAAGAAAATACATTTGGCACCTATATTATATTATATATATACTGCCATATGCCATCCAGGGGTAGATACATTAAACGTTTATAGATCTCCTGTCTCTTTCATTTGTGTATTTGGAGGGGATGGGTGAGTGTTGTGAATTGTTCCGATCTCTTCCTGGGTCACCCAGATGCTAAGACTGCACCTGTTACCTAAACATAGTGAAGGGAAGCAGTGACATCATCACTAGGAGCCAGTGACATCATCACATGGAGCCAATTACATCAGCATTTGGAACCAGTGGTATCATCACTAGGAGCCATTGACATCATCACTAGGAACCAGTGACATCATCACTAGGAACCAGTGACATCATCACTAGGAGCCATTGACATCATCACTAGGAACCAGTGACATCATCACTAGGAACCAGTGACATCATCACTAGGAGTCATTGACATCATCACTAGGAACCAGTGACATCATCACTAGAACCAGTGACATCATCACTAGGAGTCATTGACATCATCACTAGGAGTCATTGACATCATCACTAGGAACCAGTGACATCTTCACTAGGAGTTATTGACATCATTACTATGAACCAGTGACATCATATATGAATCCCGCATGCCCATTACAAATTACTCTTATGGTCTAACAATAATGTTGTGTGACTATATTTTTAAATTAAATCTGTTTAGAATTAATTAACGCAACTAGTCCTTATTGTTGTTAGAAAAGAAGGCATTGATGAAGAAATTTTGCAGTAAGAAAATATTTTTATTTTTATACTACACCCACCAATTGTGTTATTTTTCCGTAAAGGTTCTGCCATATTTGTAACTGGAATTTGTGAATTAAAAAACAAAAGTTCTAAACGGAATTTTGAGACTATTTTCATCAACTCCACCTTTTACGAATAGCCCAGTGAGGTGTGATGGAGGGATAGGGTAGCCTTGTGCAATAAATCCAACACCCACAATATAGATAGAACACCCCCAGTGTATAGGGTTCGCCCAGAAAGCAATCATACTACAGATGGAGTAGTGGTTATCCTAAAAAACAATCACTTTGCTGGTGGAGCACTAGTTATCCCAGATTAATGTCTCAGAGCATCCAAGATATCTGGAATAAGTTGTTCAGCTCTATTCTTGGGTTTCATTTAGGTTAAGATGCTCCATTTGTAGTTAGAATATAGGTTAACTCTGGATATTGTTTAGACATATTATGAAGTAATTTGGTTTACTGCTCAGCTGTCCATATAGCATTTATGTGTTACCCCGTTTGTTATGGGCTCTCACCATTAAAGCTCACATTGCGGATGTATTTGAGAAGCTTCTTTCCCACCGGTGGATCCACCGGTGGACACAGTCCAGAAGACCCTGCACACAGATCCTTAATCATGTTGTGCAGAGCGTGAGCCATCGCGTAGACAGCATCCACCACAAACTGGACCCTGCCGTCCTGCTCATACGGAGAGTCCTGTCCGATACGCTCCTGGCCTGTGGGAGAGGGGACATAACAGGTCAGAGGTGAATCTGCTGAATGTGACACCCAATGAAGATTACCTTGATGGACATAGCAAGAAACAACAAAATTACCATGTGTTCCAGTGCCATGGTTATAAAAATAGTTAGCAGAGGACACAAATTAAGTCATTGTAGGAAATGCATCACATACAAATGGATTAAGACACAGTTAGTTGACGAATGAAGTTTAAAATAAATAAACAAAATATGGATATTAAGAGGAATACCATATAAAATAAATATAAAGCAAGCAAGAGAATTTAAGATTGGAGAATTACTGTTGAATAAAGTAATAGTATCCAGGTTATATACAAAGTAAGCACAGTGTCTGTCTGTGGTGGCAAAAGCCACCCAATTACCGTCGTATGCAAATGAAGCAGACTATTGTTGTAATCCAATCAGTAGTAAGACGTCAGCCTTAAATATGGATCGAGGTGCAGGACACCAGTCTGAAGAAGGGCAAAGTGAATAATTAAACTTTGAGAATGTCATGTCCAAATCTGGTTTAATAAGGAAGTTGAGCTGAAATAAATCAACCTTTATAAAGGCTTTCCTGTGGCCAACCAATCAGACGTAGCCTTTCACCCAGAAGTATCCAATTAGCACGGACGGATGATGGGAAAGCAGAGAGTATTAGTGTTTGGGGAGACAGATCTTGATGCCTGGGTACAGTTATGTTTTGTTCATGTTACCGGAAAGACTGGGAATTGGTATAGAAACATATTTTTAAGGGGCACATTTTATGTACAAGAAAGATCCCATCTTATATTACAGAATTGTTTTCTCTAGTTGGCAATGACATCTATAAATAAATAAATGCTAATAGTTGATGATAACAGATGTGGGCTCGCCATTGCTCCCTGTAGCCATTTTGGATCCATCTGACGTTCCATCTCTGCTTTTATCTCTCTCCCTGTATGATTGTTGGAGTCACATCTGGCTGAGGTCCAGGGAGAACTTTGCAGAAATGTCCTTCACGGAGAGACAGACCATGAACATCTCACCAATGCTTTTATTTTCCTTTTTCACACATATTCATCTCCATCTGTAGGGTGATTCCACAGTATCTAAAACCAGCTAAATGCTTTTCATAGGGAGATCACATGTGTGATGTGCACAGAGGTCTGTTCCGGGGAGATGGGGGTGAATAGTTATCCGTACATGTTACCTTTGTGGGTGAAGAATTTGTAAGGACAGATGGATTGGCATTCAATAAGAGTAAACCTTCTATATTGAGTACATCATTGTGAGTTGGGATGCGATGGTTACAAAAACTATTTGGGTTTGTCTTATCAAGAACTTTCTGGCCATCACTGAGGTTAATAAAGATAATTTCAGAACTATTTGCAGAAATGCCGGCATGTGACTATTCTCGTGGATCTAGCTAGTCACATGGGGTAGGCACCTACATATCAGTTTTTTGGAAGTAAAATTAGTCTGCACCTACTTGTGGGATTACGAGCCTGGATGTAACTTGTCATGGAGGAAAGACGTCACTTCAAAGTCCAGCCGACTAACTCTTAAGGTCCATACTCTTCATTAATTTCAATGTTGTTGTTTTTCTCCTAAAGTACTGCTTTGTGTAGCCCTGATTTAGGTCATAATGATGAGAGTGAGGGGACACCAGGGTTGTCTTCATGATATGTGTCACTACTGTACACATTGTTTTTAGTACAATAGTTGAATTGCACCTAGAAATAGGATTTCCCATATAAAATGCACCTATAGACACTCTCTGTATTGCATATTGATCATTAGAATGCTCTCTGTATTGTATACTGGTCACTAGAATGCTCACTGTATTTTACGATGGTCACTAGAATGCTCTCTGTAGTGTATACTGCGAGCATTCTAGTGCCCGGTAGAATGCTCGCTGTAATGTATACTGGTCACTAGAATTCTCTCTGTATTGCATATTGGTAAATAGAATGATCGCTGTAATGTATACTGGTCACTAGAATTCTCTCTGTATTGCATAGAGGTCACTAGAAGGTTTTGCTGTATTGTATATTGGTCACTAGAATTCTCTCTGTATTGCATATTGGTAAATAGAATGCTCACTGTAATGTATACTGGTCACTAGAATTCTCTCTGTATAGCATAGAGGTCACTAAAAGGTTTCACTGTACTGTATATCGGTCACTAAAATGCTCTCTGTATTGCATATTGGTAAACAGAATGCTATCTGTAATGTATGCTGGTCACTAAAATTCTCTCTGTATTGCATAGAGGTCACTAGAAGGTTTCGCTGTACTGTATATTGGTCACTAGAATGCTCTCTGTATTGTATATTGGTCACTAGAATGCTCTCTGTATGTATATTGGTCACTAGAATGCCTGCTGTATTGTATATTGGTCACTATAATGCTCTCTGTATTGTATACTGATCACTAGAATGCTCTCTGTACTTCATAGAGGTCACTAGAATGTTCGCTGTATTGTATAGCAATCAATAGAATTCTAATTTTACTGTGTATTCATCAACAGAATGCTCTTTGTATTTAAGTATAGCTCTGTGAAATAAGAATGCATCTTAAATTTTATTGGCTGTGAAAAGCCATGCCTGCGTTAGAAATCCACGCCCACATGATTTGACCACACCCATTTATTTATTTATTTTTTTTAAAAAAAATTGCTGCATGCTGCTACAAGCACCTGATCTTCTTGTGTTTGTTCCCCCCAAGGCCAAAAGTTGCCAGCTCTCCCCCCACTTTCCCTCTATAAACTGTGCAAGAATAGGTGCAGATGTCACAAAAAGGAATTTGCGCTACAAGACGTCGATTTTCCGCTTTCATATATGACCAGTAATGTACTATTATATACAGTGCAATTCTGAACGGTTATATTGGCTATGTCTGGTAATATACTGCTGTATATGTCCGTTATCATCTATAATAATGCAGATCTGTAGTCAGCGCCTACTTACCGGTACACTTGCGGTCGGTGTCCTCTTTCTTCGAGCCGGTAATGGTTAGTTTACAGTTAAAATTTTCTTCCCAGTACTCAGCAAACCAGACGTTCCTCCGATTATTCTCCAGGGTCCGTGATGTAAAGTAGGCATCAAAACCTGGTAAAAGCATAAAACACCAACAGTTAGAACATCCCACTACAATAAACTGTATAACGTAGTTTTACAGATACCACATTGTACACAGAACCAGACATCCACTCACCCAGGACCAACAACTCAACTTCTTCCATTAAGAATCTATTTTAGTAAACGGGCATCTAGCAAGTTACATAATAAACTTTCTGCATCAACAGTTTTTTTCAATGCTTTACTGTATGTGCAAACACCGTCATCCTTTCAATGAAGTCATAATAAGCACAAAATCAGATGCCCGGATGTATCCACGTTGTTACAGAATTATAAACTGAGCGCAAGAACCAACTTCTCATTTCCACACAAAACACATCCATATGCAACTCTACTGTAACCTAGCAATAGGCCCCAGAGGATATCTTTAAATCAATTTTAATGAATTTATTAAAATGGCCTGATTTTTTTTAAACAACATTGTAATATGGCTTTTAGATTTTTTTTATCAAGTAATTTGCCATATTTCGCCGATTCAGAACACAAGAGTTTTGTCTACTACATATCTGTTTCTGTCTAGCAGGGCATGCTAGGATCTGTAGTTCCACAACAGCTGGACGGCCTTGGAATAGACAGTCACACGTGCACACATACTCTTAAGCAGACACTCTCTCCCCTTTATTTAGAAAGTTAATTTTAAAATTAGTTTTTATTTGACAAATGGTGCATTTGAGGATCAGCTGCATGAAACATAAGATTGTAACATTCGCTCTAGACTTTGCACCAAAAATCTCCTTAAAATCCCCTTAAAAAGAGTTCTTATTTGGATCCTCCTTTCCTTCATAAACCACCTCTCCCCCCTTCTCATTAATTGAAACCATCAAGGCTTGCAGTAAAGAGCAGAAATGTCATTCTCAACCTTTTCTTTATTCAAATGAATGCTTAATTGTACAAGTTCATCATTAACAGTTGCCAATCAGGATTAATTAGCAGTATTTGCATACTGCCTTGTTTCTGTGCGATATCAGGATTATTTTACCCTCTATTCCTAAATTATTCAACTCAAAAACTCGTCAGCGACTTTCTAATTAAACTGTACATCAGGAAGCCTGCGGCACTCCAAAGCTGCTGCTAAACTACGATTCCCATGATCCTCAGCAAGCCAGAGGCAACCTTCACTACACCAGCTGTGATCGGCAATGCATCATGGGTAATGTAGTACAGCAGCATCGGGAGTGATACAAATTGCATAGTCCTACTTCAATCTTCAGTCATCTTCATCATCTATTTATTTATATAGCGCCACTAATTCTGCAGCGCTGTACAGAGAACTCACTCACATCAGTCCCTGCCCCATTGGAGCTTACAGTCTAAATTCCAAAACACACACACACAGACACAGACGGAGACTAAGGGCAATTTGATAGCAGCCAATTAACCTACCAGTATGGTTTTGGACTGTAGGAGGAAACCGGAGCACCCGGGAACCCACGCAAACACACGGTGAACATACAAACTCCTCACAGATAAGGCCATGGTCGGGAATCAAACTCATGTCCCCAATGCTGTGAAGCAGAAGTGCTAACCACTGAGCCACTGTGCTGCCCACGTCAATGATTCTCTGGTAAAATGACTTCTTTTAAACAATTCAAGGGGTCAAAATCACAGACACACATTAATTGTATACACAAATAAGCAGAACTTATCCCTACATTATACGAATATATACATACTTGGAGCTACCGGGGTGGATACATCAAGAAACGTGCCGTGTTTTGCGCTAAATTGTTCTGCGCATGCCCAGAAATTAACTATACGCCAGCGCAAAGGAGCCTTACAACAGGGAGCACAAATACTTGATAGCTTATTTGTACACTGAAATTGAAAGTTGATATTTGTGTGCTACATGAAAAAACAGTCAGTATTTAACTTATGTGCAAAACAGAATCCTAATTTGCACCCTTTGCATTGTAACATGGTTTTGTCCAGGAGACTGAAATAAGAAGTTTCTCAAGTTAAGATCCTTAATGAATCAGGCCCTATATTATTAACAAGTGACATTAATAGATTTTTAGACCACGTCCATGTGGGTTTCCTCTGGTTGCTCAGGTTTCCTCCCACACTCCAAAAAAACATACTGGTAGGTTAATTGGCTGCTGACAAAAGTGTGTGTGTGTGTGAGAGTTCTCTGTACAGCGCTGCGGAATTAGTGGCGCTATATAAATAAATGATAATGAACTAAAACCCAATAATAATAATAATAATAAAACAGTCAAAAAATATATACAAATAAACAAAATGTAAATATTTGTAACTCATTTACAAATGAACAAAAATGTTTTATTGAAATGCATTTTATTAATCATTATCCTGATCTGGCAATAGCAAAAGATTTGCAGCAGTTATTTTTTTAGACCCCCCAGAGAAGCAGTAAGTAAAATATCCCTGACTCAGATTAAACTATCATTTTATACTTCAATTTTTCATGAGAACGCACAGCAGGGCTCCAGACCAAGTTAAGGACTTATACTCAAAGTATTTTCCAAGTTCTTTGAAATATACAGAAAGCCCCCACCTCAGCAAAATAAAATAAATTAATTCATTTTCTTGATGACGACGACGCATAGACTAGTGATATTTAAATTCTCTAATAATGAAAATAGTATTTGGCCTTTAAATTGAACTCTTATAAAACTTTTGTAGTTACTCTGTTTGTGGCAGTGATGGGTAACCTGGTACACTCTGGGGGCCACGTGGGCGGCCCTCTAACCGTCAAAAGGGATGCAAATCACCCTAACTCTCAGCAATAAGATAAAACAAGACGTTTATTCATTAAAATAGACATCTATCTGTAATAACATATCAGCATTTTAAACAAGTGTTACATCTGACAATCTCTGGCAGCAGAATAGCTAGATACACCCCGGCTCCTGATGTATCTGACCTGTGTTTACATGAAAGCAGAAGCCGGAGAGTTTATACATTGCTATAGCAGGTGCGGATGTTGTGTTTGTGTGCATAAATGTAGAAGTGATTTGTCTGTATCAGAGTGATGTGTTTAAATAGTAGGAATCTCTCCATAGGAGGCATCTCTTAACATGTTGATGTCATCCTCAGCTTGTACCCCGTGGTGTTTGCATTCTATTCTGTCCCCCCCCGGGGGAAGAGGATTCTTGGCTGATAAATATTTCAGACAGGTGAATTTATCTGCAGTGTGAAGTGCGGCAGGAGGGAGCTAACTATCGGGAACGTCTTGGCAACAGTGCCAAGTGCCTTCTGTAGAGTGAGGCATCTGTACCACTCTGTATATATAAATATAGAGCGTGTCACTGCGCAGCTCTCGCAGGCGTCCCAAGGAGCCGAGCACAACACACACTTCAGTCCGAGAGATGGATAAATGAAAGCGTGGGAGCGAGAGATGAAAGAGACCGAGGGCCTGGATCATTAAGGCACATGAATGCCGATACGCCAGAGAACGCAGTAGCGTTCAATTCCTCTTCGAGCGCAAAGAACCCTTACTACAGCCTACGATGTCAGGGGCAGAATGAGATGGATATTGGGCGCATGCACGTAGTCAATGTACAGTAAGGACTTGCCAAGCTCCAGCGCACGCAGCAGACAAGCTTATAATATTCCTCAACCACCCTCTTAACCTCACTACATTACCCTATTACCACCTGTTACACAATTTCACACAAGACAACTACCCCTTGACCATTCAGGTACGTGATTTTCAGCCGTATCAGTTGCTCCAGCTACAGGTCGGGTGTAAGTGCTGATTACTAGTGATGACGGCTGTGTATACAGCTAGAACATGTGTTTGCAATCAGGAACAACTGTAACACTGTATTTTATGTACAGTAGACATTAATAACATCCTAATAAATGTATTTTATTAGGAAAACACTTCTTTTTTTAATGTTTTATCATTACTGACTATATAATTAACAGGTGACATTAAGCGAAGAGTTTTTTTTCTCAACGTTCAAATCTAATTAGTACCACCTCCTTCTATTTGTTCTTATGCGGTTATTAAGGCGCCGCCTCTATAAAACGCTTCACCGCGCAGAAAGTCGGTTCCTACAGAGGTGTTCTGAACTCACCCCCTCGGTGCTGGTGTTTGCACCTTGGAAGGATCTGCGGGTGCGTCAAAATCTAACACAACTACTTGGTAGAAAAAGAAATGGAAAAAAAGTAAAAATTAGATTAAAAAGTTTTAAAAAAATCAAAAAAACTCTCGACCATTGAAAAAAAATGCAAATAACAAACCATTAGTTCATGAATTGTCTTCTGTCATCGCCACCAGAGAAGCAGCATTTGTTAAATAGGCTTCCCCGTGAAAACCAGAGCGACAGCAAACATCCGTCGCAAGATAACATTTATCCACATTCACATTTGGGGGCATAGTTTTTTAAACTTTGTATTTGAAAAAGTGGAGATGTTGCCTATAGCAACCAATCAGATTCTATTTATTATTTATTTAGTACATTCTATAAAATGACAGCTAGTATCTGATTGGTCGCTACAGGCAACATCTCCACTTTTATATAACAGTTTATTTTTATTGTACTCTCAGCAGGGAGGGTACTTGACTTATTACAACACAAGTTAATACATTGCTGCCAGTGCTGGTGTATAATTGACTGACACACGTGAAATGACTGAAAAGGATTTTCTGGTGCTGGCTTATTCCCTCTCACTCTCCGCTGGTCTCGGAGAGCCTCCCCGTTCCCAATATTTCTCGCAGACAAAAACAGATTCAGGACTGGGAGCAAGCGGCTTTCGTTTGGCTGCTTCTCAAACACATTTGCGCACGTGTCGGCCCCCAGGGGTTATCACGGAGCTTGGCTCTGCTTTGGCAGTCGGTATTTAATTGTGGTCTCTTATGCATGGAGGAACGGAGAAAATGGCAAAATATGAAAGCTTCCGAGGGAAACATTGTTTTTTTTATTATATCTGTCGTCCTCTGGGGAGCTCGGAAGGTTCTATTGTGTGTTCGCTGCATTCAGCTGTGACAGACACCAGTGTTGTCCTGTGTAACTGGAGAGGAGAATGAGAAGCTAACTGGACTCAACAGATAAGAAGCCGCAGGATCTCCGGAGACCCAAATCCCGAGCGTTGTCCTGCGACTGCCCAACTGCTAGCTGGGAACTGTGCTGAATCCTGGCTGGTTCCTACCGACGCCGCACGTTGAGGAATTTACAGCTATATAAAGTTATATAACAGTGGGGAGAAAGCCATAGGAACTGGAGGCATTGTAATTCCGAATTATGATTAGTTCCCTAAACTCTCAGCACATTTTGTACCTGATTCATTAAGGCACGATAACACAGAAGAACAAAAAAAAGTATTCAATTATTGTCACCTGTTAATAATATAGGGCCTGATTCATCAAGGTACGCAAACTCATGTTTCATACTTTGAGTGACGCAAACCCTTATATTTGCGTTGGAGTTTGAGATTGAGTTGACTTTGAGTGCCGTATCTGCTCTGTTTGCGCTGCGTATGTGATGTTTGACGTAGCTCAAGTCCCGTTTAGCAGATGCGTATGAGTTTGCGTACCTTGATGAATCAGGCCCATAGTTATTAATAGAGATGCTCACTGACACCCGAACTGGTTTTGGATGTGGATTAGCTTCGTGTTTCGGTTTTGGCAAAACCACCCTCGTGTGTTTTGGTTTTGTTTTTGGATTTTTTAGAAAAAAAATCCTAAAATATGCTAAAATCACATAATTTGGCTCTTTTTTTGTTCCTACATTATTATTAACCTCAATAACATTAATTTCCAGTCATTTCCAGTCAATTTTTGTCAATTGACAAGAACACTGCTACCCCTCCTGTTTCTGTATGAGAAATGTCACTGGAGACTGGAGAGTGACAAGAACACTGCTACCCCTGTTTCTGTATGAGCAATGGCACTGAGCAATGTCACTGGAGACTGGAAAGTGACAAGAACACTGCTACCCCTCCTGTTTCTGTATGAGAAATGGCACTGGAGACTGGAGAGTGACAAGAACACTGCTACCCCTGTTTCTGTATGAGCAATGGCACTGAGCAATGGCACTGGAGAATGGAGAGTGACAAAAACACTGCTGCCCCTGTTTCTATGTGAGCAATGGCACTGAGCAATGTCACTAGAGACTGGAAAGTGACAAGAACACTGCTACCCCTCCTGTTTCTGTATGAGAAATGGCACTGGAGACTGGAGAGTGACAAGAACACTGCTACCCCTGTTTCTGTATGAGCAATGTCACTGAGCAATGTCACTATAAACTGGAGAGTGACAAGAACACTGCTACCCCTCCTGTTTCTGTGTGAGCAATGTCACTGAGCAATGTCACTGGAGAATGGAGAGTGACAAGAACATTGCTACCCCTGTTTCTGTGTGAGCAATGGTGCCGGATCTCCTGGGGAGGGAGGTACTTATGGAATCCAAAACCCACAAGATCCGAAAATGCAACAATGACGTTTTGCCTCAATTCAGATTGGAGAACTCGCTAAAGTAACAAGCCGGCTCATGAGCCTACTCGGATCACGTAAGTTCGGGTGTTTTCGGTGTTCAGAAAACCGAGCCCGAGCATCTCTAGTGTAAAGTCAGTTTCTGAGTGTGCGCAGATAAGCCTTATATATATATATTGAACGGCTTTATATATAACTACATCTAAGGTCCTTTGATGAAGTTTAAACCAGTGTCCTGTGAGGCTCTGTGAGGCTCTGTGTGGCTCTGTGTGGCTCTGTGTGGCTCTGTGAGGCTCTGTGAGGCTCTGTGAGGCTCTGTGTGGCTCTGTGTGGCTCTGTGAGGCTCTGTGAGGCTCTGTGTGGCTCTGTGAGGCTCTGTGTGGCTCTGTGTGGCTCTGTGAGGCTCTGTGAGGCTCTGTGAGGCTCTGTGAGGCTCTGTGTGGCTCTGTGTGGCTCTGTGAGGCTCTGTGTGGCTCTGTGAGGCTCTGTGAGGCTCTGTGTGGCTCTGTGAGGCTCTGTGTGGCTCTGTGTGGCTCTGTGAGGCTCTGTGTGGCTCTGTGTGACTCTGTGAGGCTCTGTGTGGCTCTGTGTGGCTCTGTGTGGCTCTGTGAGGCTCTGTGTGGCTCTGTGTGGCTCTGTGTGGCTCTGTGAGGCTCTGTGTGGCTCTGTGAGGCTCTGTGAGGCTCTGTGTGGCTCTGTGTGGCTCTGTGAGGCTCTGTGTGGCTCTGTGAGGCTCTGTGAGGCTCTGTGTGGCTCTGTGAGGCTCTGTGTGGCTCTGTGTGGCTCTGTGAGGCTCTGTGTGGCTCTGTGTGGCTCTGTGAGGCTCTGTGTGGCTCTGTGTGGCTCTGTGTGGCTCTGTGAGGCTCTGTGTGGCTCTGTGAGGCTCTGTGAGGCTCTGTGTGGCTCTGTGAGGCTCTGTGTGGCTCTGTGTGGCTCTGTGAGGCTCTGTGTGGCTCTGTGTGGCTCTGTGAGGCTCTGTGAGGCTCTGTGTGGCTCTGTGAGGCTCTGTGAGGCTCTGTGTGGCTCTGTGAGGCTCTGTGAGGCTCTGTGTGGCTCTGTGAGGCTCTGTGAGGCTCTGTGTGGCTCTGTGTGGCTCTGTGAGGCTCTGTGAGGCTCTGTGTGGCTCTGTGAGGCTCTGTGTGGCTCTGTGAGGCTCTGTGAGGCTCTGTGAGGCTCTGTGTGGCTCTGTGTGGCTCTGTGAGGCTCTGTGAGGCTCTGTGTGGCTCTGTGAGGCTCTGTGTGGTTCTGTGAGGCTCTGTGTGGCTCTGTGAGGCTCTGTGTGGCTCTGTGAGGCTCTGTGTGGCTCTGTGAGGCTCTGTGTGGCTCTGTGAGGCTCTGTGAGGCTCTGTGAGGCTCTGTGTGGCTCTGTGAGGCTCTGTGTGGCTCTCTGTGGCTCTGTGTGGCTCTGTGAGGCTCTGTGTGGCTCTGTGAGGCTCTGTGTGGCTCTGTGAGGCTCTGTGCGGCTCTGTGCGGCTCTGTGCGGCTCTGTGCGGCTCTGTGCGGCTCTGTGAGGCTCTGTGAGGCTCTGTGCGGCTCTGTGAGGCTCTGTGAGGCTCTGTGTGGCTCTGTGAGGCTCTGTGTGGCTCTCTGTGGCTCTGTGTGGCTCTGTGAGGCTCTGTGTGGCTCTGTGAGGCTCTGTGTGGCTCTGTGAGGCTCTGTGTGGCTCTGTGTGGCTCTGTGAGGCTCTGTGTGGCTCTGTGTGGCTCTGTGTGGCTCTGTGAGGCTCTGTGCGGCTCTGTGCGGCTCTGTGAGGCTCTGTGCGGCTCTGTGAGGCTCTGTGAGGCTCTGTGTGGCTCTGTGAGGCTCTGTGTGGCTCTGTGTGGCTCTGTGAGGCTCTGTGTGGCTCTGTGAGGCTCTGTGTGGCTCTGTGAGGCTCTGTGAGGCTCTGTGTGGCTCTGTGAGGCTCTGTGAGGCTCTGTGAGGCTCTGTGTGGCTCTGTGTGGCTCTGTGTGGCTCTGTGTGGCTCTGTGAGGCTCTGTGAGGCTCTGTGTGGCTCTGTGAGGCTCTGTGTGGCTCTGTGAGGCTCTGTGTGGCTCTGTGTGGCTCTGTGAGGCTCTGTGTGGCTCTGTGAGGCTCTGTGTGGCTCTGTGTGGCTCTGTGAGGCTCTGTGAGGCTCTGTGAGGTCCCACTGTCAACACCACAGGGAAGCTTAGGGGTCGGAGACTCTTTTTCCAGCAGTAAGGACTCGCGCCCCATCAGCTACTTAAGCCGAACACTTTACAAATCAAGTGATTAACATCCAATTATTGTGTTACTGCTCTATGTCTGGTCCTTTCTTGCATTACGGAAATTAGTGGTGACCTTTTCCATTCAGCATAATTAATCAACATAAATGATCTCATCAAAGGGGTCCAGTTATGAAACTAGATTGACATTAGTCAGTGTCTTCCAGGTTAATTTGTGCAAGTGTTACAAAAATATCTTATGTAAAAATTATTTATTTATAGATTTATCTTTCTCATATCTATCTATCTATCTATCTATCCATCTATCTATCTATCTATCTATCCATCTATCTATCTATCTATCTATCTATCTATCTATCCAATATCTATCTATCTATCTATCTATCCATCCATCTATCTATCCAATATCTATCTATCTATCTATCTATCTATCTATCTATCTATATATCTATCCATCCATCTATCTATCCAATATCTATCTATCTATCTATCTATCTATCTATCTATCCAATAGCTATCTATTTATCTCTCATATCCATCTTTCTATCTATCTATCTATCTATCTATCTATCTATCTATCTATCTATATATGTATCCAATATCTATCTATCTATCTATCTATCTATCTATCTATCTATCTATCTATCTCTCATATCTATCTATCTATCTATTTATCTATCTATCTATCTATCTATCTATCTATCTATCTATCTATCCAATATCTATCTATCTATCTATCTATCTATCTATCTATCTATCTATCTATCTATCTCTCATATCTATCTATCTATCTATCTATCTAGCTATCTATCTATCTATCTATCTATTTATCTATATATCCAATATCTATCTCTCATATCTATCTATCTATCTATCTATCTATCTATCTATCTATCCGATATCTATCTATCTATCTATCTATCTATCTATCTATCTATCCGATATCTATCTATCTATCTATCTATCTATCTATCTATCTATCTATCTATCTCTCATATCTATCTATCTATCTATCTATCTATCTATCTATCTATCTATCTATCTATCCAATATCTATCTCTCATATCTATCTATCTGTCTATCTATCTATCTATCTATCTATCTCATATCTATCTATCTATCTATCTATCTATCTATCCAATATCTATCTATCTCATATCTATCTATCTATCTATCTATCTATCTATCTATCTCTCATATCTATCTATCTATCTATCTATCTATCTATCTCTCATATCTAACTATTATCTTGAACATATTTACGTTAACTCTTTTGGAGAATGAAGTAACATTGTTTCAACACTGTATAAGTCTAACAATAGAGGTTACTGAAATATAAGAGCTCAGACGACTCTTTTCAAACTCACTTGATACATGTTGGATAACATCTCTGGCTCCCAAGTAGATAGAGCGGAATCGACTTTAATGTACAGATGTTTTCCTATCTGATGGCATCAGAAATTCTAAATAAAAACATTTGCAGGTTGTTCTAAAACTAATTGGGGATATGGATTGAAAAACAAAAAATGATGTGTTATTCCCTTTAAATTCCAGATCTGCATAGTCTAAAACATCTGGTCAGCTACTTTTTCTCTCTACTAATATTCAGCTCTCGTGGCCACTTATCATTCACCTGTTCTCATTACACAGACATCACAAAATAGGTGACCCAAACCTTTCCAGTGACATTTTAAGCACTAGAGATAAATTTGTATCATTAACATTCTCGTTAGCCTCCGTCACCTGGCAGCGGAGTCTGTTCTTCTCCACTCTTATCTGTGGGTATAATACTTCCTCTTCAAGACACCAGAGCCAAGGTTTTCCCATCAGCCCCCGATCCACCCACCCCCAGGCTCTCAATTTAGATACCTTTTTAGCAATTTAAATGACAAGCGGATTTTACCCTTAAAACAAATTGTCTGTTGCGTTCTCCCAAGCAGATGCTTCATATTAGATGATGAAACAGTGACATTAAATGTGTCTGTTCTAATTTCGTTCAGATTCATTAGCATTGTAACAACAACAGAGATGACATTGCAGCTAATTAGTGTGTGTGGGACGTCTCAGACAGGTAACAGCTTTCCTGTGTTAACACACCTATCTAATAACTGCAGGGCTCTCGCACCGCGAGGAAGGGATGACATTCACACGTAGAGGATGCCTTGTGTCAGCTTGTGATGTTCTGGTTCCTTATACCAGGGCAGGTCAACCTCCGATGTTCTGGAACTACAAGCCCCAGCATGCTCTGACCATTTCTTAGGCTGTCTAGTCATGTTGCCTCATGCTACAGTACAGGGACATCCTCTGTGTGGTCCCATCGGAACTGGACATGTTTAAGCTGCAATAAATTCACCCACCTAAGGGGTCGGTCATTTGTAGATACTTGAAGAATATGTTTCATCTACTTATACTGCATTACTGGCAACTCAAGAGTTAATGAATGATGGAATGAATCAGGGTCACTCGAGGCCGTCAGGTTTGGTCCTTCCCTCATGTCTTTGAGTAAGATGGTGGTGTTTACGGACAAGCTAAAGCTTACACACGCCTAGGAGAGGAGCTGCGTGGACTAAGATTTCCTTAGTTACACGCCAACAACCACCATAATGTACAACAAACTCAATAGGTTAGGCATCAGAATTTAGTTACATCTGACACTACAATCTTCTTGTCCTTTGTCACTACTCTGTGCTGCTGAGAGACTCTGCTCCTTCCACTATATAACTCTCAGTCTGTGGCTTCCTGCTGCCTCCATTCCCCTCCTCACATCATGTCACTGCCCCTGTCACATGCAGCCCTGTCCCCACTAACACATCACTAATCTCCTGATATACTCTGTGCTGCTGGGGAACCTGCTCCTTCCTCTATATAACTCTCAGTCTGTGGCTTCCTGCTGCCTCCATTCCCCTGCTCACATCATGTCACTGCCCCTGTCACATGCAGCCCTGTCCTCACTAACACATCACTCATCTCCTGATATACTCTGTGCTGCTGGGGGAACCTGCTCCTTCCACTATATAACTCTCAGTCTGTGGCTTCCTGCTGCCTCCATTCCCCTCCTCACATCATGTCACTGCCCCTGTCACATGCAGCCCTGTCCTCACTAACACATCACTCATCTATACTCTGTGCTGCTGGAGGACCCTGCTCCTTCCACTATATAACTCTCAGTCTGTGGCTTCCTGCTGCCTCCATTCCCCTCCTCACATCATCTCACTGCCCCTGTCACATACTTGGACAGGTCACCACTTCCTACAGGAACAGTAAATTATTTTCCAGCCGCTGTGAACATTCTGATGATCTGATTGGCTACAGGTTGTTCTAACCCCACCCACTTAAAAACTTGGGACATAGGTACAAGCAGGATATCAGAAAGGTCTTCTGCCCATATACAAATGTACTTAAATACGCTACTTATTCTAGATAAAGGTACAGTTGTCCTTTGAAATTTGAGCAGAAGCTGGATAATATTCCATCAGTCATCATTTGGTCCGTATCCAAACCAACAGCTACTGTAGCCCAAAATCCTGGGAGTTGTAGGTCTGCCAGGGAGAACGGCTATCGTCCAAGGTCACGTTATTAAAGTCATTCTATTTTTCTCTATATTACCCTGGAGCGCTCTCTGGATTTTCGCGGAAATATGATATCTGAGAAACGAGACACCTATAGAGCGGAGATGTGGAGCGAAATTTGCCTGATTAAGCTTTTTTTTCTCGGAGAACTCTGAATATATTACTGAACGTCCTTGACTCTCCAGACGAACCGCTCCTGGTGACACAATGTTGTGTTGACCCCATATCTTCTCTCTTTGGACTTTGATATTTCCATCGCTCAGTTACCGCCGAGAAACACCCACAAATTAGACAGTTGGAATTAATTACGAGAACGAGGGGAGGGAGGTTAATGCCCCGTACTTAATCTCTGTGCCAGACGAGTTATTTAAATGAGAGAAAATTCATTTCCAGTCGAGAAGTTTCAGACCATCGCAGTTATTGCATTTGGGGGCTTGTCATCCTTTGCTTCGTTCCCTGTGTTTTACAGCACTAATGTGTATTCAGATATATCGTTCTCTCAATACTGCTTCCTTAATGAAATGAACTTTGTATTTCTGCTTTAAGTCTCCACAGAAACAAATAGAATAGAAAATCATTGAAGTTTTCGTTTGACAATGGTGTTTTTTATTCATTTGTTTAACTTTACATTTATTGAAGAAACGTAAGGAACAGCAACGATATAAAAACGTAAATGTTTTACTATGTTTTTTGTAAGTAAAATTGGGAGATAGGATTAGGGGGGACAAGGGTGGGTAGGTACACGGCACCTTACAACATTAATATCCATATGGAAGATGAATTAAATAAGATAACAGTAATGTGTATAAATCACTTAGATCAAGTTAAGGTTAAAGGATTAGGTTAAAGAATCGTATCCTGTTTAAACCCGCATTGAGACCCAGAAAAGACAATAAGTATACTCAATAAATAGTATTTGCACCCAAAGTTCAAGAAGAGATTTGGGGACATCTCGCACTCTCCCTAAAGTACCAAGGTGCCCATATAGCATCAGATTTGAATTGTTTGTCATGTAAGTAGTAATTGGCGTTCTCCGTACATGCGATGCGTCAGATGAAGTTTTTGAGGCCTGGAAAAGGGGGTTCTGGAAAAGGGGGTTCCTGCTGTTTCCAGTTTTTAGCTATTAATGATTTTGCGGCTGTAGGCATATGGGAGGTCAGTTCATCAGTTAGTCCGAAGGGGTAAATGTATCAAACTGCGGGTTTCAAAAAGTGGAGATGTTGCCTATAGCAGCCAATCAGATTCAAGCTGTAATTTATTTAGTACATTCTGCAAAATGACAGCTAGAATCTGATTGGTTGCTATAGGCAACATCTCCACTTTTTCAAATCCGCAGCTTGATACATTTACCACCAGGGGTCTTTGGATATTGGTTGCTTAGATATAGAATTAATAATTGAATGCACTTTTTCCCAAAAGGGGATTATAAGAGGGTGAATATAAATGTCCTCAATTCTGCCAACAATTCAGGTTTAAGGCTGGAATCAATTGAGAAAGCTTCTCGGGAGTATATTACCATCTACAATATATCTTATATGTTGTTTCTTGACATCTGTGTTTGATTTGCTCACCCTTTAATTATATCTCAGTGTTCCTTCGTTAGGTGAGGACTTCATGTACCCAACAAGTCTTTTACTGCAGATGTTAATGGCTGTACATCACGTCCTTACCTTCGATGGTGGCCCGCTTGGGCAGGACGGTAACCGCGCCCTCAGCGACATCTTCAAGGTGACTTATGGGGGCGAGCTTGGACCCCCAGCTGTCTGATCCCACCCAGATGAAGTGTCCCACTTTGTCTGCTCTCTTCACTGCAGCCAAAACCTGTCTGGGGAAGATGAAGAAGCCATGTAACAGCCTCAATAACCCCAAAGGTCGGAATCGTCATTTGGTCAACATAGTGCAGCATCAGAAAATGGGAACAAAACACTTCATTAAACTTCACTGCTGTAAAATGTGCATTGTAGCTGTCAGTAGTCATTTCCCCAGATCACATCTGCCCCAGTGAGAGGCGTTATCAGGGGGGAAATGTGTGTCAGGTGCTAAAAATGAAATTGCGGAGAATTCTTAAGGTGGGCGTGGTTATATAAATGGGTGGATATAGGGGGTGGGGCTAAATGGTTACATCACTGTTTTCATTTTGGCGATATCGTTATACCCCTGGTCCTGGCCACACATTATTAAACATACCAGAAGATCTTACTGGGGCCCCAAGCTTACTTGACCTCTATACAATGTTTGGTGTCTGGGTAAAAAAATAAGACTTTATTATTTCAAGTTGACAGTGGGACCTTGTTGCTACATATACTGTTTGGCCTTTCATAGCCAACACAACACTACGCAACCAAATAGCACATTATATGAGAGGTATACCATAGAATATGATAGGTATAGGGAGGTATAGCACAGTATATGAGAGGTATAGAGAGGTATAGTACAGTATATTAGAGGTATAGAGAGGTATAGCACAGTATTTGAGAGG
This sequence comes from Mixophyes fleayi, assembly GCF_038048845.1. Lineage (NCBI taxonomy): Eukaryota > Metazoa > Chordata > Amphibia > Anura > Limnodynastidae > Mixophyes > Mixophyes fleayi. Next base: position 137,079,959 of record NC_134409.1, read on the forward strand.
TATAGTACAGTATATTAGAAGTATAGAGAGGTATAGTACAGTATATGAGAGGTATAGTACAGTATATTAGGGGTATAGAGAGGTATAGTATATTAGAGGTATAGTACAGTATTTGAGAGGAATAGTACAGTATATTAGAGGTAAAGTACAGTATATTAGAGGTATAGTGAGGTATAGCACAGTATATAAGAGGAATAGTACAGTATTTTAGAGGTATATAAAGATATAGTCCAGTATATTAGAGGTATAGTACATAATATGAGATGTAAAGAGAGGTATTGAACAGTATATGAGAGGTATAGGGAAGTATAGCACAGTATGTGAGAGGTATAGAGTGGTATAGCACAGTATATGAGATGTATAGTACAGTATATTAGAGGTATATAGAGATATAGTACAGTATATTAGAGGTATATTGAGGTATAGTGCCGTATATGAGAGGTATTATACAGTATATTAGAGGTATATAGAGGTATAGTACAGTATATGAGAGGTATAGTACAGTATATTAGAGGTATATAGAGGTATAGTACAGTATATGAGAAGTATATAGAGGTATAGTCCAGAATATGAGAGGTATAGTACAGTTTATGATAAGTATATAGAGATTTAGCACAGTATATGAGAGGTGTAGTACAGTATATTAGAGGTATATAAAGGTATAGTACAGTATATGAGAGGCATAGAGAGGTATAGTACAGTATATGAGAGGCATAGAGAGGTATAGTGCAGTATATGAGAGGTATAGCACAGTATATGAGAGGTATATAGAGGTATGGTGCAGTATATTTGAGGTATAGTAGAGTTTATGATAAGTATATAGAGGTATAGTACAGTATATGAGAGGTATAGCACAGTATATGAGAGGCATATAGAGGTATAGTGCAGTATATTTGAGGTATAGTAGAGTTTATGATAAGTATATAGAGGTATAGTACAGTATATGAGAGGTATAGCACAGTATATTAGCGTTATATAAAGGTATAGTACAGTATATGAGAGGCATAGAGAGGTATAGTGCAGTATATGAGAGGTATATAGAGGTATTGTGCAGTATATTTGAGGTATAGTAGAGTTTATGATAAGTATATAGAGGTATAGTACAGTATATGAGAGGTATAGCACAGTATATTAGTGGTATATAAAGGTATAGTACAGTATATGAGAGGCATAGAGAGGTATAGTGCAGTATATGAGAGGTATAGTACAGTTTATGATTAGTATATAGAGGTATAACACAGTATATAGCAGACCACAAAGACACAAAATAGACCGTAAACACAATAGCTCTTTAGATGACTAGTGACCTCTTGTATTCAGCAAATGGAAATGATTTAATGATATAACCATCCAGCCTACCAACCATCCACTTAACCCCCATCTCCTCCGCTCATTCTCCCCTCTCTCCCATTCCCTCAACTGGCTCCTCTTGTGCCTGGTCTGTTTAACCCTCCCTTAGGATGTGAGCTCGTATGAGCAGGGCCCCCTCCCCTCCTGTCTCCTCACCTGTTCTTCTGCTCCGTGTCTATTGCATCTGCCTGCCTGGAGTATTGGTACTTTTGTTTATTGTTCTGTACTGTTATACCCTGTATAGTCTACTGCTTGTACTATGTGCGGCGCTGCAGAAACCTTGTGGCGCCTAACAAATAAATGATAATAATAATAATATAAGATGTATCACAGATTTACACATAATCTAAGAGGGGGATATTGATGTTGTGGGGGGTACGATGGGACCCTGGAACTGGGGTTTCAGCAGTCAGATAACAGAGATACTTTGTAACAACGTCAATTCCATCCAATCTGTCCATTACCTGATGTCATTGTCATCGATGGCGAAGACGACCACGGCCCGCGCCTGCGGCGTCTCCAGCAGCTGCCTGATGACCTTATCGTAATCACTGGGTTTACCGTCACTCGATATCCTCAGGGACTGGGCGATGCAAAGTCCTCCTATAGGAAGGGGGAAAGGGGAGGAGTCACCGCTGGGCAGGGCAATTATGTATACAGAATTTACATCATAATAGGGATTTATGCCCCCCACCCTCTCCTTTCCCAGTGGAACCATCACCTGAGCATCTCTCAGCTGCCCCAGCAATAATATCTTGATAATTTGCAGAGATAAGTGGCGCTAAACATCATCCTTATTGACACATAGAGATAAACAGGGGTCACATTGCTCCAAGCTGGCTGCATCGTGCGCTGTGTTTGTACAAGCTCTGTCACCAGCAAGGTGTCCATTGAATATAGTTTGAATATTGCCGACTGTGCGTAGTCACTGCGGGTGGAAGTGATTCATCCCGCAGGGCCAGAGAAGCTTTATACCGTTAATTTTGATGCTGGCAGGTGCTGCTTCCTGTACAATGTGCAGATATATTACAGCAGAGGCTAAAACAACTTTGAATAGCGCTCACTGTTCAGTTCAAATATAAAGTTTTATTAACTTACATTAAATTCCCCTGGGGATGATGGAGATTTTAATGCAATTTAATTAAAGTTTATGTTTTAACGTTTATGATGTGCGGTTTGCTGTCCTGCTTTGTTTAGGAGTCCTTAACTTTAAAGTCTTAACTGCTGTCTCCCATCTTTTTATATGATTGCAGGTCGGGATATCGTACAAGTACTACATTACCCTGGTAATATCTCATAGAGAAATGTCTGTAAACTGCATGGCAGACAATTTATCTGTTATTGGCTTTGTTGATGTTATACGGACATGGACACAAAGGGGTTAACTCAATGCATTCAATCTGTGTTTATGGCACATCGAAAACAGAAGAGTGTCGCCTCTATGGAAACATACACATAGGCAGATATAGGTGCGCTCATCTCCTGATATACTCTGTGCTGCTGTGGACCCTGCTCCTTCCATTATATAACTCTCAGTCTGTGGCTTCCTGCTGCCTCCATTCCCCTCCTCACATTATGTCACTGCCCCTGTCACATGTAGCCCTGTCCTCACTAACACATCACTCATCTCCTGATATACTCTGTGCTGCTGGGGACCCTGCTCCTTCCACTATATAACTCTCAGTCTGTGACTTTCTGCAGCCTCCATTCCCCTCCTCACATTATGTCACTGCCCCTGTCACATGCAGCCCTGTCCTCACTAACACATCACTCATCTCCTTATATACTCTGTGCTGCTGGGGACCCTGCTCCTTCCACTATATAACTCTCGGTCTTCTGCCTCCATTCCCACCCTTCTTTAATGTCCAAACTAGAGCAATCCCTTATCATCTCTGTAACGGTCGGTCAGATACACTCTCTAGCAGATTGTAGCCAACTGCTATCTTATTGTGCATAGTCTTCACCTTCAATGCTTGGCATACACCCAGCCCCTACTGCTTCTATCCAAAAATACCCCCACGCAGAGAGTAGAATGAGCCAATAGGAGAACAGTAAGCAACAATGGCCCCTCTCTGAAACTTCTCAGTGATTTCTAAATACCTAGAATTCTTGTAGCAGCTAATTTATTTTCCTATTTCAAAACATATATATTCATTAATTCATTAGAAAGCTACATTTTCCCCCCAAATACACGTAATCATGTTAATATTTCCTCCCACTTTAAATTAAAGACCGAATGTTGGATCAGGACTATAGAATAATTCTCTCAGGATGTACAATATAGAATCCCATTGTCTTGACCACGCATCACTGACGTAGGTCATTATATTCCCGATCTAATCATTCACAGCTACATTAATTCACTAGCTGGATCTGCTTAGTTGCTTCTCCCGTCCAGCCTAATTGGATTATTAATTAAGTGAAATAGAGACCAATTATTTTTTTTTTCACTTATTTGGCTGAAAAGAGCCTCTGAGATTCTTGACGAGAATTTTATTTAGTTGGATTGGATTGCATCAAGTGAAAGTTATAAAAGCCCATCTACGTTTAATTAGAATAACTTCTGTCTATTTAATTCATGGGAGTAATGTGTTATAGCCAAGTCGTGTTAGAACTGCATTATTTTATTTTTAAGCTGAATTGCTTCTGGGTAGTAACCGCCTGTTTGCTGGGGTGTCCTACGTATCTCCATACCCATAGGTCAGCCGCCTGTAGCTCAAATTATCTTTCATCTCCGGCTCCTGTGGGTCAAGGTTAGCAAACAGGTGACTCCGCACATGCAGGTTTGGTGACAGAGAAACAGATGTGTAACAGATACAGCCAGTGATATAGCTGCTACTGTTAAAAAGAATGGGCTCCAGGTCACCCCCTTATGCTTGTGCCTAGAGGTGTCTACTAAGGAAGTATTATGCATTCCCAATTTCTACTGTGCATGCAAGATGGCTTGAGACGTGCATGGAACTGGAAGCATTGCTATAATGGAAAAAAAATAATTTCATTGAAAACAAATATATATCTTTATGTATATAATTGCCCTTGGTGGTATTAGCTTTAGATGCTGAGAAAGCCATTGATAGGCTATCGTGGCCGTTCATGTTTTCGCTACTTGGAGTTTTGGTCTTAAAGACGACTTCCTCCGATCTATAGCTATAATAACCCAACATCATCAGTCTTGCCCAACGGACTTGCACCAACGCAACTTAAAATAGGTAACGACACGAGACAAGGATGCCCCCTCCCCCATTGATTTATGTTCTATGTATCAAACCCTTGCCAGCCAAACTAAGACTTATCTGGGATATAGAAAGGGGGATTGTAGGGAAGAGGCGAGATAAAAGTGCCCTTTTACAGATAACGTTCTTCTCACCGAGGCTTACAGCCTATCAATTCACTAGGAACGTGTGACATCACAGAGGCTTGTAGCCTATCAATTCACTAGGAATGTGTGACATCACAGAGGCTTGTAGCCTATCAATTCACTAGGAACATGTGACATCACAGAGGCTTGCAGCCTATCAATTCACTGGGAACGTGTGACATCACAGAGGCTTGCAGCCTATCAATTCACTGGGAACGTGTGACATCACAGAGGCTTGCAGCCTATCAATTCACTGGGAATGTGTGACATCACAGAGGATTATAGCCTATCAATTCACTGGGAACGTGTGACATCACAGAGGCTTGTAGCCTATCAATTCACTGGGAACGTGTGACATCACAGAGGCTTGTAGCCTATCAATTCACTAGGAACGTGTGACATCACATAGGCTTGTAGCCTATCAATTCACTGGGAACGTGTGACATCACAGAGGCTTGTAGCCTATCAATTCACTAGGAACGTGTGACATCACAGAGGCTTGTAGCCTATCAATTCACTGGGAACGTGTGACATCACAGAGGCTTGTAGCCTATCAATTCACTGGGAACGTGTGACATCACAGAGGCTTGTAGCCTATCAATTCACTGGGAACGTGTGACATCACAGAGGCTTGTAGCCTATCAATTCACTAGGAACGTGTGACATCACAGAGGCTTGTAGCCTATCAATTCACTAGGAATGTGTGACATCACAGAGGCTTGTAGCCTATCAATTCACTAGGAACATGTGACATCACAGAGGCTTGCAGCCTATCAATTCACTGGGAACGTGTGACATCACAGAGGCTTGCAGCCTATCAATTCACTGGGAATGTGTGACATCACAGAGGATTATAGCCTATCAATTCACTGGGAACGTGTGACATCACAGAGGCTTGTAGCCTATCAATTCACTGGGAACGTGTGACATCACAGAGGCTTGTAGCCTATCAATTCACTAGGAACGTGTGACATCACATAGGCTTGTAGCCTATCAATTCACTGGGAACGTGTGACATCACAGAGGCTTGTAGCCTATCAATTCACTAGGAACGTGTGACATCACAGAGGCTTGTAGCCTATCAATTCACTGGGAACGTGTGACATCACAGAGGCTTGTAGCCTATCAATTCACTGGGAACGTGTGACATCACAGAGGCTTGTAGCCTATCAATTCACTGGGAACGTGTGACATCACAGAGGCTTGTAGCCTATCAATTCACTAGGAATGTGTGACATCACAGAGGCTTGTAGCCTATCAATTCACTAGGAAAGTGTGACATCACAGAGGATTATAGCCTATCAATTCACTGGGAATGTGTGACATCACAGAGGCTTGCAGCCTATCAATTCACTGGGAATGTGTGACATCACAGAGGCTTGCAGCCTATCAATTCACTAGGAACGTGTGACATCACAGAGGCTTGTAGCCTATCAATTCACTGGGAACGTGTGACATCACAGAGGCTTGTAGTCTATCAATTCACTGGGAACGTGTGACATCACAGAGGCTTGTAGCCTATCAATTCACTGGGAACGTGTGACATCACAGAGGCTTGTAGCCTATCAATTCACTGGGAACGTGTGACATCACAGAGGCTTGTAGCCTATCAATTCACTAGGAATGTGTGACATCACAGAGGCTTGTAGCCTATCAATTCACTGGGAACGTGTGACATCACAGAGGCTTATAGCCTATCAATTCACTGGGAATGTGTGACATCACAGAGGCTTGTAGCCTATCAATTCACTGGGAATGTGTGACATCACAGAGGCTTATAGCCTATCAATTCACTAGGAATGTGTGACATCACAGAGGCTTGTAGCCTATCAATTCACTGGGAACGTGTGACATCACAGAGGCTTATAGCCTATCAATTCACTAGGAATGTGTGACATCACAGAGGCTTATAGCCTATCAATTCACTAGGAATGTGTGACATCACAGAGGATTATAGCCTATCAATTCACTGGGAACGTGTGACATCACAGAGGATTATAGCCTATCAATTCACTGGGAACGTGTGACATCACAGAGGCTTGTAGCCTATCAATTCACTGGGAACGTGTGACATCACAGAGGCTTGTAGCCTATCAATTCACTGGGAACGTGTGACATCACAGAGGCTTGTAGCCTATCAATTCACTAGGAATGTGTGACATCACAGAGGCTTGTAGCCTATCAATTCACTGGGAACGTGTGACATCACAGAGGCTTATAGCCTATCAATTCACTGGGAATGTGTGACATCACAGAGGCTTGTAGCCTATCAATTCACTGGGAATGTGTGACATCACAGAGGCTTATAGCCTATCAATTCACTAGGAATGTGTGACATCACAGAGGCTTATAGCCTATCAATTCACTGGGAACGTGTGACATCACAGAGGCTTATAGCCTATCAATTCACTAGGAATGTGTGACATCACAGAGGCTTGTAGCCTATCAATTCACTGGGAACGTGTGACATCACAGAGGATTATAGCCTATCAATTCACTGGGAACGTGTGACATCACAGAGGCTTGTAGCCTATCAATTCACTGGGAACGTGTGACATCACAGAGGCTTGTAGCCTATCAATTCACTGGGAACGTGTGACATCACAGAGGCTTGCAGCCTATCAATTCACTGGGAACGTGTGACATCACAGAGGCTTGCAGCCTATCAATTCACTGGGAACGTGTGACATCACAGAGGCTTGCAGCCTATCAATTCACGGGGGAACAAGTGACAAAGTGTCTCATGGCTCCGGATGTCACTAGCTCCTGGTGAGCTGATAAACTGCAGCAAAGAGCTCCTCGAATTATAATATTACTGCATTATATCTGCTGCCAGCATAAAAACATAATAATTTTAGAATACACTTGTTTCCTCCATTTCTTTCCTTTATACAGATTATACACATAGGAGGCAGAGTGAGACCTATGGATATAGAGAGGAGGAGAACAGAAGCATCCCAAGGCTACAAGTGACGCACTGAGTCAACCTCACTTGGACACCACAATTGAATAACAACCAGATAAGAGTATCAATAATTTTCTGCTACAATCCCCTAAAAGGGTCAAGAATGTCCCCTATGACCGAAGAGGCTTCGTTCCAGGAAAACGCGCTTTATTTTTCCAGGAATCCTCAGCACTGAGAAGACATTGACCCTCTAAATAAATCAGAGAGCGCGGTGTAGCTGCAGGAGGCGCAGCTGTTTAATAACAAGGCTTCGAGCTGGGAGAACAGGGGCCCAGGATCTGTGAGTCGTCGTCAGTACAGTGACAGATCAGGAGCAGGTAAAAATAGGCCAGCGCCGATTCCCACCTTCACATTTCCAAGGAGGGGGGGAGGGGGACAAATTCATTTTGGCTTTTATTCCAGGAGGTTTAAATTAGATGAGACGTAATAATATTGTCCCACGTTGTGCAAACGTTTCCTGATATCTGATATATGGCTTCCACTAGTCATGTTACTGTACCACATGGGCAGGATGAAATTAGCAGCATAATAAACAATAGGGGGCATTGTTATATGAAAAGCGCTGGTTCAGATAATAATAGAATTAAACGATAAAACCTGACTTTGTTTGGTCATTTATAATGTGTTTTTAAGTATGGTCAGGGCCAGGGACCTTTTTGTTGTTAATATTCATGTTTTGCCTGTCTGTTTGTCCCCAATTTTGAAGGGCTCGGGCAGGAATAGAGGAACATGTAGCCAATCAGATTGCTTTTGTGCCTAAAACAGCGCAGAGTATTTCAGGAGACCCGAGCGGTGATCTAGTGGAAGGCAGTGACCTGTCCAGTTGTGTGAGGATGGGGCTGCATGTGACAAGGGCTTTGGTGGAACAACAGGGGGTAAGGCCAGAACGGAGCCAAACGGTACCATACCCCCTCTCCGTGCTCTGCCGCTTCCAAGACAGAGGTGGAACTACCATGGGAACAAGGATGTGCAGCAGCAATGGGCCCCAACGGAGAGTGGGGGGGGGGGGTCTTCTGAGGACCCTGCAGCCCCTTAGACCCCTGTAGAGCTCCTCAAGGCTCCACACTCAACACTGGAACGAGCAGAACAGTGTCCTCTTCTGAGCGGAGCTTGCACCGGATTGTAGGGTCTTAGAAGAGACCAACAGGCTGCTCCTTGCACCTTTCCCTCCCCCTACAGTGGCATCAATGGACACCAAGCCAAGTCTCTCTCGACTCGACTATGAACTCTACTGCCCCTTAGTCAAGATAGGTCATACTTGCCAACTTTTCCTCATTGGCTTCAGGGAGATCAAGGGGGGGTGGGTGTGCGGGGGTGGGGCTTGACTAATCGCATCATTTTGGCCCCACCCCCTAAACAATTGTCACAATTTTGGCCAATTAAAGCAGGGGGCTAAGATGACGCGATATTTGCATCATTAAGCCCCACCCCCGACACTTATCTATTGCGGGGGCGAGAACCGGGAGGTTGCCCTGCTCTCCCAGGAGGTCTCCCAGAAATGCGGGAGTCTCCCGGATATTCCGAGAGAGTAGGCAACTATGCGTTAAAGAAAAGGAGCTAATGAATCTCTAGAGACTGAAGTGTCTTTTACATTTCTGTCTCCATTACTGAAGTCATGTTGTCTTACCTGTCAGTCTTTGATTAAATCTTGGTCTCCATGAAAATGGCCACCTCCATAGGCATCAATACATGGACATAGGACACAATTTCTGAACTGCGTCATCATGTCACAGATGGCGAAGCCAACCACGTCTTGTACTGGCTCAGCATCAGGGAGAATGCCAGACTCTTCAGGGAGTGAGGGAGATCACCCCTATTTCAGGGAGTCTCCCTGACATTCAGGGAGCGTTGGCAAGTATGACTAAATCTGCTTCCTTTCTAATGCTAGTAATATGGTTGGGGTTCCTCCCCTTGAACCCCACCGTTCGCTCTATTTAGCAGAGCCCAGGAACTCACAAATAGCCAAAACTGCTGCCTATCATCTTTAGTGCTCCCCCCTCCTGACACGAGGAACGCCAAACTGCGCCAGGGGTGATCGTCAGAGCTCCTGGCTATAAATGTGATCCCATTTATAGGGAACGGATTCAGTACACGGCTCCTTTGACTCAGTGCACTTACCTATTTCTTCCCAGCTCACGTTTGTACTAATTTTTTATTCTGCTCCTCGATGTTTGAGGTGTTCCTGGAGAATACATCAAGATTTTAGCAGCTATAGAGGTTTTTGTCGGTCTCTTGGTGTTGTACCATCTTTTAAAACCATCAACAGAATTTATACATAGACAATAAAGCCCAACACGGCTCTTTCTACATGTTAATTTTCACTGCTGTCGAAACAAGTTACAATAAGAAAACAGACAAATGGCTTTGACTTCTCGTGCAGAATTGGGCCCAGAATGAGGCATTTTGCTATAAACCGTAAACGACTGAATCATAATTGGTTGCTCTCCCATCTTCAGGCTGTAACAGTCTACACTAATGTCACTCGGACGGCTTTTATTAAGTCGTTTTGTTTTCAAGCGCGCGGAAAGTGCTGTAAATGTATGCAGCGTAGCGGAATGAGCGCGCCGGGTGTTATCAGCAGCCCGATGAGAGGGGCCGTATTTTAAGTTTATTTGGTGAATGTGTGTTGGTCGTTTTATGGAGTACATGTATCACTCTTGGTGCAGGCGTCATTTTTACTGACTGTACCCTTAAAAATGGCACACGCCTCATAAACCAGCACTGATGTCAGTATAAAACCTACGTGTCGTTCTCTGAAACTGCCCACGGGGGACTTCCAGCAGGATGGAAGAGCAATTATTTCTGTCTAGGAAAAGTGCTGATGTACATTTGTCACAAGGGACTCAGGTTTACCTCTCTGCCTATATAACGTTATCAATTACCCCATCGGCCTGTGTCTAGACAGAACTAGGGGAGCGTCCAAGGTCTTTCTTTCACTTTATATCAAGAATCAGTGTGTGTTCTAAGCATAGGCAAACTGAGGGGGTTTCCTAGTGCCTGGAAAACCCCCTCCAAGCCTGGGGCACTGTATAATTGAGGTGGCTGGACCCTGCTCCCGCTTCACACGGCTCTGCTTGAAAAGGGAGAGCTGTGTGCACCTAACAGTAGTGCACGCAGCATTGCCCATGTATATTATGGGGATAGGAAGAGTTGGAGAGCAGCCAAGCACTGTCTAAAATTATAGCCACACCCCCATGCATACTGGTCACGCCCACTGGCGACGTGGTTTGGAAACCCCCCTCTACAAATCCTGCATTTGCCCCTGCTACGAATTGCATTCGTTAGAAATTTTTAGTTAAAAAAATAATGATTCTGACACTCACGCCAGCCTGTGCCTGGTGAGGGGGTCTGGGGAGGTAAGAGGCGATCTAACGTAAGCTGAGCACAGTTAAGCTGCGTTTGCGCAAATGTGGCTCATGCAGACCTGCAGAAATACGCCTCTATGCCTGTCAGGAGGTGTAATTATCGTAAACCAGCCGATGCAGATGCAGGGGGGCGTGGCCACATCACAATAGGGTGTGGTCACGGCACAATGGCGGAGTGGCCGCGCCCCTATAGGGCTGCCTAGCACTATGAAGCACTAGGCTCCCCCTTAGAGACCTCCCTCCCCCTCCAAACACCGCAGCACGCACCGGAAGCAGACCCTCAGCACTCATTCACCTCCGCTCTGCTATGCGACCCTGTTCACAAACATGTCCATGGGTGGGACAGCGGCACAGTCCGAAAATCAGGACTGCCCTGCCGAAATCGGGACAGTTTGGAGGTGTGCTTCATTGCAGCGACTAATTAAAATGCACAGTGAAAAAGAAAATCGGATGGTTCAAAAACTAGACGCAGCAGGGCCCCCCTATTCTGTGCAAATGCTGCCACCTTCCTCTGCAAATCTATGCTCTTTGGTGGAAACCTGGGCACTACCAAATAGAATTTGCGGGGGGGGGGAGGGGACTCTCCCCCTTTGTGCTTAGTGAATGAGTCCCTCTGTTTTCTTGGAACAATTGTCATGTATTTCACATAACTCAATAAAACATCAGGACCTGGAAATGTCTGCGGAATAACCATAGTTTCTGCTGCGGACTGAGGCTGCCAACTGGCTGTGGGCTGCAGCGTTGTAATATACTGAGCTGGCCTATACAGTAGATTTATTTGAACTTGATCCGCTGTCTGGATGTATCACACAATACAGACCTTATTAGAATTCTCTTGAAGTCTGCATCGTTTTATGATCTCCAGCTACATCCAGACTATGGTTTTCTGGCAGAGAGTACAGTGTCAAACAATGTGTCATATATATTATTTATACATGTTACTTGGGGTCTTTGAATATGGATTGATGGCTGTGCGCGCCTGGGTTGAGATCCAGCAGGTCAGCACAGTCCATACATTTATTAGACTGTGGAGTTTATTAAATAAGCCTGGATTGTAGTATTGTAGTGTGGACTAATGACAGATACAGAAATACTACTGCACTGCTTTTTTGAATAAGCCCTTATATATAAGGTCCAACAAATCCAGAACACTAACTTCTTCACCCCTTTCTAACCAGAGTGCAGCAAGAGGACTTACTACTCTCTGTCTCTCTACAGCATCTCTCTCCTGCAGCCCCTTCCTCTGAGCAGCTTCATCATCATCATCATCATCATCATTTATTTATATAGCGTCAACAGTTTCTGTAGCACTTTACAATTGGGAACAAACAGTAATAAAACAATACTGGGTAATACATACAGACAGAGAGGTAAGAGGACCCTGCTCGCAAGCTTACAATGGTTTGATAAACAAGGGTAAGTGCTACATCATATTGAATATTTGTCCAGTTAGAATGCAAAGGCTACAAAGTATTTAGTGGGCTGTGGGATCAGTCACAGATAAAAGTTGGTCAGAGGATTGTTGTCTGGTGTAGAGGGTGGTAATAGGGTAATCTAGGGAGATTAAGATGGTGGTTGAGGAATATTATAAGCTTTCCTGAAGAGATGGGTTTTCAGAGAACGCTTGAAGGTTTGAAGACTAGAGGAAAGTCTTATTGTGCAAGGGAGGGAATTCCACAAAGTGGGTGCAGCCCGAAACAAGTGCTGTAACTGGGAATGGGAGGAAGTGATGAGAGTGGAAGAGAGACGAAGATCTTTTGCAGAACGGAGGTGTCCAGGGAGATATTTGGAGACAAATGCAATTTTGTTGACGCCTTGTATGTTAGTAGAATAATTTTATATTAGATTTTTTGAAATATGGGCAACCAATGTAGAGACTGACAGAGTGACTCACCAGAGGAAGAACGATTTGCAAGGAAAATCAATCTAGCTTCTGCGTGCAAAATAGATTGTATGGGCTCGAATCTGATTTTTGGAAGACCAGTAAGGAGGGAATTACAGTAGTCGATGCGGGAGATGATGAGTGCATGAATTAAAGTTTTTGCAGTGTCTTGTGTGAGATATGTGCGTATTCTGGAAATGTTCTTTAGATGTATGCAGTATGATGTACATATAGAGTTGATGTGGGGAACAAAGGATAGTTGTGAGTCAAGGATTACAGCTAGGCAGCGAGCTTGCGGAGTGGGATTTATGGTCATGTTATCAACAGAAATAGAAATGTCAGGCAGGAAGCTTCTATTGTTGGGTGGGAATATTATTAATTCAGTTTTTGAAAGATTAAATTTGAGTTGGCGAGAGGACATCCAAGATGAAATGGCAGAAAGACAGTCAGTAACGCGAGACAACACAGATGGTGAAAGATCAGGAGAGGATAGATAGATTTGTGTATCATCTGCATAGAGATGATACTGAAATCCAAAGGAGCTTATTAGTTTTCCAAGAGAAGTGGTGTAGATAGAGAATAGCAGAGGACCTAGCACTGAGCCTTGTGGTACTTCTACTGATAAAGGCAGCGGAGCAGAGGTGGATCAAGAGAAATTAACACTAAAAGAGCGGATAGATAGGTAGGATGAGAACCAGGATAGGACAGTTCCTAGGGATTGTAGTGTTTGTATGAGGAGAGAGTGGTCAACAGTGTCAAATGCAGCATAGAGATCCAGGAGAATTAGAAGAGAGTAATCACCTTTATATTTAGCTGTGATCAGATCATTGACAACCTTGGTCAGCGCAGTCTCTGTGGAGTGTTGAAAGCGAAAGCCTGATTGAAGAGGATCCAATAGGTTCTTTGCAGGTGGGAAACGTGTGAGACGAGTGTAGGCAATCCTCTTGAGAAGCTTGGAGGGGCATGGGAGCTGAGAGATGGGGCGGTAATTTGAGAGAGAGTTTGGGTCGGAATTTTGTTTTTTTAGAATAGTAGTAATCACTGCATGCTTGTATAGTGATGGAAAGATACCAGTAGAGAGAGAGAGAGAGAGATTACAGATTATAGCTAGAGGTAGAATGGGCACAGGAGACGGGGACCTACCAAATTGTGAGGGTATGGGATCAAGAGGACAGGAGGTAGAGTATGAAAATAAGAAGCAACTTCTCTATTTCTGCAGACTCTTCTCTGCAGACTCTCTCTCTCTCTCTCTCTCTGCAGCCTCTGTCTCTCTCTTCAGCCTCTCTCTCTTCAGCCTCTCTCTCTCTGCATCCTCTGTCTCTGCAGTCTCTCTCTCTCTCTCTCTCTCTCTCTCTCACTAGGCCCTATCCTCAGATCCTCTACGGATCGTGCACCTACTCTACCAGAATGTGTTCCTAGAAATTACATTCAGGGCTATACTAATGAGATGTTAGTTTACAGCCAAAATAAAAGAACTACCCGAGCTGGCCAAGAACCTGTCATCTGTGATCAATATCTGTTTCTAGAATAGGACAGAATGACTATTATAAGTGAAATGACACAAAAAGTGTATTTAGTACAGAGGTGGGATTACTAACAAAGGTCGTAATACACTCTGTAAATGCAGTATACAGAGATGACATAGAATAGGCACATGGAGAAGAGCCAAACACTCTACTGCAATTGTATCAATCCCTCCCTTGAATAATCTATAATGCTGAATGCTCGATATATGTAAATAAGAGCTCTGCACTGCCCCTTATTGGACATCAGTGGTATTACAAGAGCTTTGGCTCCTCTCAAATCCCAAATATTTTTTAGCTAAAGAAATTTCCAGCTGTAATCTCGAGTACCCTTACTGTATACTATGTCCATTTATAGGATAGGGGCTATTTTGTGGGTTGGCTTTGTCCCCGAAGGCTCTATACTCTTTCTTCCATTTTTTTGGAAAATTACTGTTGTACTTATGCCACAGACATTCAGAGTCCAAATACCTCTATAGAAAATTGTCCATCATCATCATTTATATATATATATATATATATATATATATATATATATATATATATATATAATACATTTCCTACCACACACACGCAAAGACAGACTTGGGTCAATTTTGAAACCGAAGCACCCAGAGGAGACCCACGTAAACACGGGGAGAACATACAAACTCAGATAAGGCCATGGTCAGGAATCAAACTCATAACCTCAGTGCTGTGAGGCAGAAGTGCTAACCACTGAGCCACCAGGTTGTCAGATCCCTCACACACATCAATGGTGGTCTTTAACCAATTTGATTTTTTATTCTGCCAGATAAAATCCATTCCAATCACATCAGACATTTAGACCAATCATGGAGGACGTCACCTATTGATAGCTACTAGCACTAATTACATCAATACCAGATCCAGTTGTGAGAGAGTTAAGTTAATCTGTATTAGACAGATCCGATGGTAAGGAGAGAGCTATGCAATCGTTCACTGTGTCATTCTACAATTAACCTATTAAAATTTCTTCATATTGGTTCCTAAAAAGTACGTATCCCAAAAGGAATTCTAATTATTAAACACTAAATTGAATGGGCATGAAGTTCTGCAATACCATTAGCATTACGGTGATTCAGCAGTGAGGTTTGTGCTGTGGGTGTCCTGGTGGACTTGGTCTCGTGGTTGAACCTGCTGCATTCTACACCGAGCCCCTCACACTGCATTGTGGGTAAGATTCGATCATCGGTTCTGTCTGCTGTGCTGTGGCTGAAAAACCTGTGTGCTCCCTGTTCAGTCTGTACATACATATTACATTTAGGATCATAAATATCAAAAGATAATCAAGAGCGAGGCCCCTTATCTACTGTTCAAGGTGAGTGTGGGGGGTGGGTAGTGTCGTACAGAGATTCTCCTGAGATTCAGAGAGAGGACAATGAACCAACGGTGGATATGTGTTGCTGCCCATTTCAGTTTCACTCTGCTTAGTGTTCAGTAAGGAAACACATTTTCAAAAGCATTATGAAATATACAATTTATCTACAGTTTGCTATTCATAGGCTCATTCATTAACTGAGGGTGCAAGACAGGGCTTTTTAATTGCAGAGCCTTGTCCCTCAGTGATGTCACTGGTTCCTAGTGACTTGATAGGCTGCACTCTCAGTGATATCACTGGTTCCTAGTGACTGGATAGGCTGCACTCTCAGTGATGTCACTGGTTCCTAGTGGGTGGATAGGCTGCATTCTCAGTGATGTCACTGGTTCCTAGTGATTGGATAGGCTGCATTCTCAGTGATGTCACTGGTTCCTAGTGACAGGGTAGGCTGCATTCTCAGTGATGTCACTGGTTCCTAGTGACTGGATATGCTGCACTCTCAGTGATGTCACTGGTGACTAGTGACTGGATATGCTGCACTCTCAGTGATGTCACTGGTTCCTAGTGACTGGATAGGCTGCACTCTCAGTGATGTCACTGGTGACTAGTGACTGGATATGCTGCACTCTCAGTGATGTCACTGGTGACTAGTGACTGGATATGCTGCACTCTCAGTGATGTCACTGGTTCCTAGTGACTGGATAGGCTGCACTCTCAGTGATGTCACTGGTGACTAGTGAATGGATAGGCTGCACTCTCAGTGATGTCACTGGTTCCTAGTTACTGGATAGGCTGCACTCTCAGTGATGTCACTGGTGACTAGTGAATGGATAGGCTGCACTCTCAGTGATGTCACTGGTTCCTAGTGACTGGATAGGATGCACTCTCAGTGATGTCACTGGTTCCTAGTGACTGGATAGGCTGCACTCTCAGTGATGTCACTGGTGACTAGTGAATGGATAGGCTGCATTCACATTTATCCCCAAAAAATGTGGGCAGTTGTTGGTTTTATTCACCTGATGTCAAACAAACCGACTGCTGTCTAATAATCATCATCATCAGCTATTTATATAGCGCCATTAATTCCGCAGCGCTGTACAGAGAACTCACTCACATTTGTCTCTGCCCCATTGGAGCTTATAGTCTAAATCCCCTAACATACACACAGACAGACAGAGAGATTAAGGTCAATTTAATAGCAGCTAATTAACCTACATGTAATGATGTACAAATGAATATAACAAATAATCGCAATAATGATAAATATACCCTAAGAGAAGAGAGCATCCTGTGAGGGAACAAATACCTAGCACCAAAGACTTAACCCTCTCCTGTAACCTTCTACATGATACTATGAAGTCCCGATTGACTTTATTAAGTCTTTCCTTTTCTGCATGTTTTACAACCAGCTTTATATATATTCTAAAGATTCAGAATCCAGAAAAGGTTAACCCTTAAATCTGTCCTCTAATATATACGGTTTTAAAGCGCCAAACTGAAAGGTCTGTTTGATTATCAGAGCCTCAGTCTGTTCCTAAATGTCAGCGCACACAAAGCCCGGTTATGATGTGTTATGTCATGAATACATATCTTCCTTTCTCTGTGTCCGCTCAGCGTTACGTCTTTGTCAGACTCCGCTCTCTATGTGTTAGTCCATGTCCTTCCATCCCTCTATGTATTTTTCATGTGTTATTATTCCATATCTACTGTGCACCCCCCTAGAATTCAGCATCCATAGGACCTCCGGTGTTTAATAATACATGATATGGGGAGGTAGCTTCATCCTATCGCCATGTAAACACATGCCACTACTGTCTAGCAGAAAGGAGTCGCTAAAAGGCCCTGGTGCAGAATCTGAATGAGTTCCCCCCCCCAAAAAAAATCCTGAAACACCAACGCAGCCTCTTTAGTAGATATTGGTGTCACAATAAGAGGGAAAGAACAAATTTGTCATAAGTAAGACTAAAGTATTGGGCTTTCAAAGGCTTAAAGAGCCCGTGGGCGCGGGTGTTACCTCTTCTATTCTTTATCCGACACCACTGGTCCATCAAACTGCTTTCTGTTTAGTTTACATCTAAATAATCCAGGGGAAGTTTGTGTGCTCAGTTCAACCAGTGACCTTGGAGTTATCCAACGAGTCAGAAAGATTTTGGTTTATTGCAGCAAAATATTTTTTCTTGTAAACTCTGTTTTTAAATGTGCTCCATCTCGCTGGTTCCTAGCTCCGTTTCACCCGCCCACTTCCTATAAACTATCAATAATCTCTGTGGGGCTATTGGCACAAGACAATAAGTGAAAGAATAATAAGGTGCTTTAGAGTTCAATTCTAAGAGGGTCTTTAATGTGGCACATAAAGCAGGTACAGTGGGAAATTAGGCAGCTTCAACAAACATAAAATGCTTCATTTCTACAGATACAATTTTTGCTAAATGCATATTTAGGGGAAGTGCTCTAGGATGAGTCCTGCTGTACATTTTCACTCTGTCTTGTACTTCCTACAGTGATGGTCGTTGGCCATAGCAGTGGCTGATTTGGCACTCGACAGGGGAATTAAGTGAGGGACATTAAATGATCAGAGACTTAGAGATTGCACTTCATAATTGTCATCAAGTGCAGCTTCAGTCCCAGAACAATCATCATGTACATCATCACCACCCTCATCAACATCAGCAACAACTCTACATGTACAATTAACATGCTCATTTGTATTTTTGGCACTGCCATTTGGCTTGTCGTATCTTGTTTGTTTCTCAAAGGAGATTATGATGCAGTTCAATATGTTGGATCTGGGCTGACGTTCACCCTTTGTGCACATACTGCGCTCTCGTCCATTGTCATATTATCCATGTAGCTACATTTCCAAACAATCTGTGACTCTTATTTTTTGAACTGTGAAATTCCTTGTTTTTTTATAAGGATGCTGGTGATGAGGAACGAGCAGCCATGGCACGGTCTGTATGGCGTGATCAGGTTCACTAAACCTATGATAAATTACATTTTCCTTCACAGTATAAGGTTTTTGGTGGTGGAATGTGGGAAGTCGTGCTTCTCGGATGCAGTTGGTGGAGCACGCAATTAATTGTTTACGCTTATCATGCGGCTGCTGAATGGCAGCTGCGTCTAGTTGTTTGATGGTTTCTTACTCATTGTTATTGCTTGACACATGTTTGCTCTCAGTTTGTGAAAATAGGTTGTCTAAGGTAATTTAATTATGTGAGTCTAGAGTACACTGGAATCTAATACAGGTTGCTTTGCATTGTCCACAACTGACAAATGTTTTCCATTCATTCCATTTGTTTTAATTCTAAGTAAGTTGGATGAGGAAGCATCAGAACTATTTTTCTTTACTTCATTACCACTGACACAGGCATTGCTTCTTTTATTTGTAAAATGTAATTAGCGGTGTTGACTAGTCTGAGCACTATTACCCTTTTTGGCCCATACCAGATAGAGACTTCCTCATCTGCTCATCTTTGAGCATGGAACAAGAGTAAATGATCTTCATAATCACCGCTTTGAGGATGATGATTCCATTACTACAACCGCCTCAATCTCATCCTCAGACTGCTGCCAATAGTCTCTGGTACTTATTTGCAATTTCAGATGTACTTTGCTTTCACCAATCCTGACATATTGTCCTCAAAGTCACAATATTTGGGAGAGCGAGCGCTCATGGTACACACTATTGCTTGTATTTCTCACATTTGTTTAGAGAGTTTAGTGGCTTTCCTGCTGTGTTTCCTAGGCTCATCATAAACTGCAGCAATCCATAATTACATGTGTTTGGCTCATATCTTCATACCGCAGTTTTGGCTTAAAGCTGTATTTCTAACTACTAATATTTTCCTAAGGTGGCCCCTGCCCCTAGCTGGATATCCAGGGGTCACTACATCAGAAAACCATGAGTGTTGGGGGGGGGTGTGTAGAACATACTTGCCTACTTTCAGGCACTGCAGTCCGGGAGAGGGGCGTGACTAGAGGGTTGAAGGGGGAAGGCACGGTCAGTCGCTGCATTTTGGCCCCGCCCCTCGCGACAAAACGGCATTTTTGTGGGGCCAAAATGACGCGATTCACAGCGAATCGCGCTATTTTGGACAGGGAATTGCGAGATGCGGGAGACCTGCCTACTCTCCCAGGAGTCTGGGAGACCGACCCTGGATTTCGGGAGTCTCCCGGACATTCCGGGAGAGTTGGCAAGTATGGTGTAGAAGGACTAGTCACATCTACTCACATCCCCTTTCACCATTTTATGTTGGTTAAATATATTAATCTGCCAGTTCCCTAATACAGAAATGGAGGGCGATGCCACATAATACTTTCCTTGGTGGCAGTGTCCATTTGTTTGCAGAGTTTTGTGGGCTATTATTTTCTTCATGCCGGTCATTATTGTCTATCATCATCATCATCATCTATTTATATAGCGCCACAAATTCTGCAGAGCTTACAGTCTAAATTCCCTAACATACACACACAGATAGAGAGAGACTAAGGTCAATTTAATAGCAGCCAATTAACCTACCAATATGTTTTTGGAGTGTGGGAGGAAACCGGAGCACCCGGAGGAAACCCATGCAAACACAGGGAGAACATACAAATTCCACACAGATAAGGCCATGGTCAAGAATCGAACCCCAGTGCTATGAAGCAGAAGTGCTAACCACTGAGCCACTCCTATACATTATCTGATCTTAATACAGTAAACTTGATGTACAACAAGGGCTTTAATTAGAGGGGATGGGCAGACCGACCAGTGATAGTGACAAGTGCAGACATAAATATCACTTTTGTACCAGTTGGCATGTTGCATAAAGTATGCCAGCTGAGATGCCGATGTGTTGCCTGGGTGTTTCTAAGCTTTAGTAGGAATTTGCACTAATGACAAGTGCAGAGAAAATAGAGGTTTTTTTGCTTCTTTTTTTTTGCAACAAACAGCAACAGTAGAGATGGAAAATAATGTATTTACTAATACGTTAATACCTCTATGAGTAATAACAAATACAGAAACACGTGACATTCGCCTGCTCCTTGCTGATTGGTTCCTTTACATTCCATGTAGCACGATTGGCCTCATTCTCCAGGGAATCAAGTTTGGATACATTGATTCGACTCCATCTCTAAATGTAATATCACATATAATGGCAAAATGCTGAGGACAGTCAGTTAAAACTATTAAACTGTTTCCTAAACACACAGACTTAATCAGACAATCAAAGTAAAGTGGAAGAGAGCAGTTCAGCCTATATTACAATGTATCAAGGATAATTCAACGTTCCACTCTAATGCTTGCATAGAACTATATACTTATTTTGCATCCCATGAAGATATAAATCCTTAAAGACTATGTCAGCGGTGAGCAGAGATGCGCGGGATTAAATTAGAGCGCTGTGTGCGGAGGGGGGAGATTGGATTAGTATATTATATGCTGTGTGAAGGAGTGAATCCTGGATAATAATACTGGCGGGTGGGATAATGCTGGATAGCTGTGGATGCTGCAAAGGATTTCTCTTAAAGGGATATTTCACTTTAAATAGTATTATGCCAATATATCCCCTGCCCTATAATAGAGCGTTGACTGGGGTCCCTTCCTTTGGACTCTCATCAGTCATTGCATTTAGCAGGGTATTATTTTAAGTGTAAATGTTGTCTGCATACAGGTGGAGGCGGCCATTGTGTTGTATAATCATCATCATCACCATTTATTTATATAGCGCCACTGATTCCGCAGCGCTGTACAGAGAACTCATTCACATCAGTCCCTGCCCCATTGGAGCTTACAGTCTAAATGCCCTATAATATACACACAGACAGAGAGAGAGAGACTAGGGTCAATTTTGATAGCAGCCAATTAACCTACCAGTATGTTTTTGGAGTGTGGGAGAAAACCGGAGCACATGGAGGAAACCCACGCAAACACGGGAAGAACATACAAAATCCACACAGATAAGGCCATGGTCGGGAATTTAAC
This sequence comes from Mixophyes fleayi, assembly GCF_038048845.1. Classification (NCBI taxonomy): domain Eukaryota; kingdom Metazoa; phylum Chordata; class Amphibia; order Anura; family Limnodynastidae; genus Mixophyes; species Mixophyes fleayi. The sequence continues at coordinate 137,101,706 of NC_134409.1, forward strand.
TCATGACCCCAGTGCTGTGAGGCAGAAGTGCTAACCACTTAGCCATCGTGCTGCCCAATGAACCTATCAATCCATAAGGACAGGTGGCTCGGTGATGCTAGTCATGCAGAGGATCGGTGAAGTCATTGTTTCCTAGTGATGGGATAGGCTGCATTCACACAAACTTTGGTTCAGCACACAAGATGGCTGTCTCCACTGCGTGCAGCCGACTGGTGTTTTTTTTTTAAGTCTGAATAGTATATACTTATACTGTATATTTTATATAAGTTGTCATAAATAATCACAGGGAGTAGTTTACTGTATGTCTATCTTCGTGTTTGATTTGTAAATTGTACAACGTGTAGCAAGCTCATGAGTCATGCCGTAAATGACAGAAGTACGTCATAATTGCAATGCTTGCTGGGAATCGTGTCTGTTGGTAATCTTTGGGCAAAACTTTCCAGCACAGACTTTATGGTCCCCAAATAACTAACCTTAATTTGGAGCATGTCACAAGCTGTCAAACACTAGTCATTTCAACTTGATCCCTTCAGATAAGTGAATCTGTCATCCAATCATAAAATCACTTTGTTACCTTGTCTATGAACAGAATTGTATAAAGTCCCATTGGCTGCGAAATTATAAAGCCCAAAAGACCAGCAGATTTTGCAGCACCTAAGCCGCTATGTACATGGTTTTTTTTTTCAGGGGAACAAACAATGGAAGACAGTCCCCAGCATCAAATTTAGGGTGTGTAGATCTCCAGAGGACATAATAATGGCCCAATCAGAGAAAAAATATCTCTGGTCCCCGCAGCAAGCACTCTAATGTAGCGGGATCACAGTGGGGACTAGGGCTAAAGGCAAGTACTCCCAGTCGCATCTAATGCACTGTTTATAGGTCCCCCTATAACACTGCAACGCTCACAAGCAACCCTGGGTTTCTGCGTAACTAGGAATTGGGCAGGGTCTGCAGACAACGCAATAAACAAATATACAAATGGTGAATAACAAAGGTGGTAATTAGAGAGGAACTTGACAATGATACAGACTTTTGATGCTAAAGCTCAACTCCAACTTTGTGTTACGGGACCTTTGCACCTTCCGAGAACGCTCTATACCGCAGAGAAATTTAATTTACTTAAAATCTCACTGCAACTTTGTTCATTTCTAATGATAGTAATTAGGCCCCTTAGTCATTAAATCATAGTTACCACCTCTACCCGAATGGCCAGGATACTCCCAAACTATGGGGACCTCTGGACTCCTGAATGAGTGAGTACCTCTTCCGGAAAGTGATTACCTGCTCTTTACTCAGTTGGGTGGGGCTTGATGTGATCCCTCCCACTTAATGGCACAAATTGACATCAAGCCCCACCCACCTCCTCTTTTCCTACCTCGCCTTCCCATCTCTCGAAAACAAGATAGTAAAAGTAGCCAAGTACAAAAATTTTTTGAACTGCACGCACGAGTTTGCCCATGAACAAGATAACATTTTTGGGGTGCATGTCCTGATGGGAAGAAGTGGGCGGACAATTAGACTTCGGTCTAAGAAAAACGTAGGCTGGATGACCTTTCACCTTACACGCTTCATAGCGGAATTATATAAAACATTCCGGCATCGATACGCAAAGTTTGAAGGATCTATTCAAGTAGTAAAGAAGTGTAATCTGTGCAAATGATCTGGTGGGATATTATGATTGTATAATGTGTCTCCGTTCCATTGTGACCAGTGACGTAGGAGTCTTTGCAGGTCCCTAGAATACAATAAGAGTTAAATTGTACAGTCGGCTTCAATTGGTCAAAGGTTCGCCAAGGAAATGCTGCCAATGCGCGTGATGGCTGTAACTCTCCCACGACCAGGTCTTTTGCATATCTCTGCGTGCAGCTGTCTCTGCTACAATATCCGTCTCTCCTCACAGTGCAACGAGGTTAAGGAGCTGATGACTGTGTAGTTTGCATGTTATTCCAGTATCAATTCAGCACCTGTAAAAATCCCTTTTTTTCCCTTGTTCCGCCTCACACAGTCTTTTTTTTGTGGAACAGAATAAAAAAAATGCCAAAACCTAATCAAGCAGGTGAAAGAGGAGCTGTCATGGGGGCAGCCAGGCGTGAAACGGAGTCACAGACCTCAGGGAATTCACTCAGAGCAATTAAACGTAGTGAATGCTCTGCCTGAATCCTCTTACTGCCTCTCCAGACTTGTGCTGTTTAAACTGAGAGCCAGACATAAAGGGGGACTGAGGTGCAGAAAATAGATGCTGACAATAGGTTCGTCTTTTAAGGAAGACAGAAAGGCCCAGGTGAAGCCAGGCCTAATATACAGCAGTATCAAGCCCTAGATCTGAATCAGCTACAATCTAACACGGAGAGAAAAGAATTCTGGGTCTATTTATTAAAGCTCCTGTTTTTGGCAAAGATAGATCAAGGGGTCGCCGTTGGCAATAGCAGTAAAATGCGTTGGGTCTTACTGAAGACAGCTTCATTAAACAAAGATGGTTCAAGTGCTACAGTGATCCTTCTGTTATAGCTATCTCAGGATGACGATAACGGAAGAAATAAAACATTTTTCCAATTGGCAATATTTTTCCAAATATTTTTTATTTTAATCTATTTTTGTTAATTAGTGGAACTGAAAGCCCCAAGTCTAGGCTTCCACTGCTCATGTAGTGAAACGACTACTCAGATCACCGTTGGGCCTATTCCCTCAGCCTGGCCCGGTGAAGTGGTGATTTGACCTTACTGTCAGTACCGGTGAGGGAATCAGCGAGATTTTATGGATTGATTACCCCGGTTGGTGGTTTTCTATCTCTGCGGTAGTAAATCAGCTCTATCGCCAGAAATTAATAAATAGATCGCTTAATGCTTCACTACGGTGGCCTAGTGGTTAGGACTTGTGCCTCACAGTGCTGGGGTCATGAGTTCAATTCCCGACCATGGCCTTATCTGTGTGGAGTTTGTATGTTCTCCCCGTGTTTGCGTGGGTTTCCTCCGGGTGCTCCGGTTTCCTCCCACACTCCAAAAACATACTAGAAGGTTAATTGGCTGCTATCAAAATTGACCCTAGTCTCTCTCTCTCTCTCTCTCTGTGTGTCTGTTAGGGAATTTAGACTGTAAGCTCCAATTGGGCAGGGACTGATGTGAATGAGTTCTCTGTACAGCGCTGCGGAATCAGTGGCGCTATATAAATAAATGGTGATGATGATGATGATGAACGATTGCAAACATCAGGACAAGGATTTATCCCTTTTTTCCTGCATCCTCTTATTGACACTCAGAGATGGTGATAACAGAAGAACGATTGAGATGTTTCTTGTACCACCACAATCTTTGCTAAATAGATATTTTCCTGTTGCAGATACAGAATACTGAATTACCCTACACAGTAACAGTACGTTCTTCTTAGACTCCCCAGTGTGACCAATACAGGAATATGATCTGCCTCATACACAGCTCCATTACATCCTCAACATCACTTTCCCGAAATCACTCTAAATATTCAAAAAACATTTAGATATTTTCCCGGTGACATTATTTCCCTGATCCACAGCACACAGCGGGCAGCTAAAGACCTATTGCCAGAAACGTCAGCTAAGGATATTTCCTACTAAACGATTTGGCACATTGGTGAAAGCGTCAGTTCACTGAAACACAACACAGAGCACTAATGCTTGTTTATGGACGGGTTACAATGTATCAAAGGGTAGGCTAGATAATATATCTACTAAACAAGCCAGCAAAATGGAACAATGTATCTGTTTTTGTTGCAAAAAAATAAATTACACTATCAAGTGTATAAAAGCCCAACTGTATTATTATCAGCCCACATAGCTTAGCACTAACTTTTAAGCCAGGTATTAAGGGAGTCATTTCAGAAAAGGAAGACTTACACGAGTGACCATCCAACCAATCAAATTCTAGCTGTCATTTTTCTATCGCAATTGATAAAATGAAAGCAAATGTCTGATTGGCTGAAATGGGCAACATGTTCTATTATACACAGTGTCTTGTGAAAGTAGACTCGTCACTCTCCAATACAACTACACTGGTACCCGTACTTGTCTAATCTTCCAGAAAGCCTGTGAGACTCCCGAATTTTGGGTAGGTCTCTTTGACTTCCAGGAGAGCAGGACGTCCTGCCATCGAGGGGCCTCGATGATGTAATTCACAATGCCAATGTTCTCCCTCATTTGACCTCCTCTCTGTGATCTCCCAGAGGGGAGAAGGAGTAACCTTGATAAATATGCTGTTTTCTTACAGAAATTATAAAATGTAGTGTACTGTTCTTAACTTAATCTAGTGGATTAAGTTAAGAACAGGAAGACATTGCTGCAATGTTAATCTTTCTTTTTGAACTACTGGAAAAGTTGTTGAATTTGTCTCCTCCCTCTCAAGGGATAAAACATCATTACAAACAGACTATTACTGAAAAAAATAATTATCATTATAAATTGTTAATGTGTTATGTGTTACTTAATTAGAAAATGTCGACTCAAGGTGACAAGTCCTTTTTAAAAGGATCTCGTGTTGGGATTTTTTTACAAATCTATGGACCATAGTGAAAAATAAAAGCTTGGTACTCTCATTGCTGAGGGTAATTTGTCCCAAATGATCTTCTGAGGTAATGTTGTTACCAGCTCACACTTGTAGACCTCCAATTCAGTACTATATATTAATATTTATAGGAGGGCGAGAACAATATACACATTACACACTCTCCCACTCTCTGATCTATGTGTATGTGGCTAATTTGATTTAACAATATATGTTACAAAAGTGGGAAATAAAGAGATCAGTCTTGCAGTTCCATAATAAATGAAAAGCTACAGGTTGCTTGCCACTGTTCTGTACTGACCGGGAATGCTGGGACTTGCAGTTCCACAACAGCATTAAGACACATATTGCTGACCTCTATCATAGCGCTGTATAAATGGTTCTACACATTGCTGTTCAACACCAGAGCTGGCTCAACAGTCAGCGGGTCCTGGGTCATTAAGGAGAGCAAAGCATAAAAAATGAGTAACTTTGCACCTGGGCAAAACCATGTTGCATTGGAGGGGAGTTAAATATAAAATGTGGGCACAGATTTATAGTTGGGGTAGGGCATGTCCTAGATCAACTTTACATTTCAGTGTGTAAAAATAAATCTAACAAGTATTTGTGTGCTAGATGAAAAAACAGCCAGTATTTAACCTACGTACAAATTAATAAACTAATTTGCACCCCTTGCATTGAAACATGGTTTGTCCAGGAGCAAACTTACTAATTTATTTCTTTTGCTTTGCTCTCCTTTGTGACTTATACACAGCTTGAGGAGAGGGGAGAGTCGCTGTCCATCCACCATGGTGCTTAATTAATTTTCCAATGTAATGCAATACATATAATAAAATGGAAGAGGTTTAAGGAAATTATTACATTTACCACCCAGGCCATTGATTGAGGAACAGATTAATAGCTTCTTAACCAAAGGCCAATGAAATAAATGCAGCAGTTGAATTACCCTCTCTGCGTTTAATAACACCGAGAGGTCATCCACTTTCCAGGTGTCCTACAAATAAGTAGAGAGCTTAATAGCTGCTTTGAGTGTACAGACAAGATATCAGAATCAGAAGCCATATGAACGGATAGGAAACAAAAAAGCGCTGATATCTGACCATCACAGGAACCCGCTCCGTCCTGGAGAGATAAGTGTAATCTTAAATAACTTGATGGCCGTCAGACATTGTCTAGACACAGATCCAAAACTGAGAGATGCAAAATCACAGTCCCTGCGGAAATTCTCCCGGGAACCTCAGAGATTTGGGAAATCACCAAGCAGTGATAAATAAAACGATGGTGTGATAGAAGGGGGTCGTCTATAGAGGCCTAGACATTGAATATCACACACAAAATAAACATTTAGAACTTACAAATCACAGATAGGTAAATGCTAGGCCTAACATTTTAGGTGAGACTTTGATAAGCCGTTGCTTTTGAAAAGATTCCCTTTTGCAGACAGTTATATAAATTCTATTTATAACAACAATATCTGGTATTCAGCAAGTACTCTCGTAATAGTCAAAGAAAAGAGCTTTGCAGAGGGAAAATTTAAAATCACATGGAAAGATGTGTCCTTTTCCACACATCTAAAAAAGTAGAAGGTCAAAGGCGTACATGGATTTATAAGATTTATGGCTTTCCTTAGATAACATGAAGGAGGTAAAAAAAAAAAATGATAGTGATTTGCAGTCCCCTCTGTAATAATGTCACACTTTCTGGTACTGCATGTTAAATGTTATTTTGTTGACCTTTGATAGTGATGTGTTAAACGTAGAAAACACTGCTTTACTACGTTGCATATATTATATTATTTTCTCTTTGGGCATGTGGAAAGCAAATGCAAAGAGTGTATATAATATTCTGGGGCCTGATTCATTAAGGATCTTAACTTGAGAAACTTCTTATTTCAGTCTCCTGGACAAAACCATGTTACACTGCAAGGGGTGTAAATTTGTATTCTGTTTTGCACATAAGTTAAATACTGACTGTTTTTTCATGTAGCACACAAATATCAACTTTAAATTTCAGTGTACAAATAAGCTATCAAGTATTTGTGTGCTACATGAAAAAACAGTCAGTATTTAACTTATGTGCAAAACAGAAAACTAATTTGCACCCCTTGCAGTGTAACATGGTTTTGTCCAGGAGACTGAAATAAGAAGTTTCTCAAGTTAAGATCTTTAATGAATCAGGCCCCTGGTCTTTATCTTAACTTCTATAAACCTTCCTGGAACAGATTACTGTTCGTTAGAGTGCTATTGCTTATGTCCCATAATTCCCTCATCTCCTCCCAAATCCCTCCTGTCAATCTTATTCACATGTGATGATCCTTAAGGGAACAGCCTGGTGGCCAGTTGGACCTGACATCTGTCAGACATCAGGCAAAAGACGTATATACACAGCCCCCAGATATATCCTGTACAGAGATGTCATGTCTAATGTATACATGACCCTATAGCAGGCACAATTAAGCAAAGAACATTTAGTTAGAGTGTCCTTAAACAGAGATGTGTACATTCTAAAAGCAGCCAAGAACAGGTTATGTTTTCATGTTATAGATACATTTCGTACATCGATGAACGTGTTAAAGGAATAAAGACATGCAAACAAAAGCAAGCAGGAAATAATACATAATTAATAGGAAACTGATTATTTTTTTTAAACTTTTGCATTAAATGAATAGAGTAGATAACAGGCTTCAGGTTTGGATGCCTTTGGGACCTGTACGGCTGCAGCAGCAAGTTGTCATCTGTAATAAGCTATATGTTTGTATTGATGTTTGAATTGAGCGTTAAGTGCTAATATATAACGGTGCCAGCAGCATGAATACACGCCGCGGATCTATACCATACCCGGTGACAGATAATATAACGTCAGCACGATACCACTGGCTGTTTTTTTATATTAGAAGGGTTCAAATAAACAGATAAAACGCTGCTGTGGGGGGGGGGGAAACAACTTCAAAAACCTTCTTTATTCTATCAAACTCAAGTGGATCTAAGGGAATTAAAAAATATAAAGGAGGAAAACGGAACAAAAGGCAACACTGCAAAAATGCCTCGGCCTTAAAAGGATCAACGTCCAACTCTAGTCCCCGAGGGCCACTTGCGTTACATGCTTTCTGTTGCTGCCAATCAGCCGTTCGGTGACTTTGATTGACAGATCCGTGCTTGGGATCAGGACTGGTAAAAGGTCTTCAGAAAGGGAGCTGTGAGCTGCCAGGGTTAAGCCTGAGCAAACTCTTATAGATAATGCATTGGAAGGACATAGGGCTATACAGAGACTAGTACAAAAGAGGAAAGCAAGTATAGGCTCAGGATTAATGGCGCATCCTCACACCAAAAGAGCAAGGGTTAATCAGGGGATGTTCTGGCTGCCTATAGATGTCTGTACAATGGACGGTGATTGACTTCCCACATCACAGCCTGGCCGTTGTCGCTGCGAGCACACTGACTGGAGGATTCATGCAACCAATCAGATCTTTGCTATCATTTAATAAACGGTAACAGTGCACTAATTTTCATACATCTCCCCAAATGAAAGCATCGAGCTTACAAGTGTCACTTGAAATTTTACTACTCAGAAGGTCAGGGGACTAAGCTGTGAAGGGCCATAAAACTAATTCTCTCAACGCCTGCACTCAACTGATGAATAGTAACCGCTAACGAGCACTTGTGTTACGGATAGGGAAGGGGACCTTCTATTATGGCTCCTTTGGGACTTGCCAGGAAGAACAGACTCCCAGTGACAAATTACTCAGCCAGGAGGGGCCGCGGGCTATGACCATCATTCTTTCAATGTCTGGGCTCGCTCAGCACAGTTTCATATTGGTGGGTGGTGAAATCACAGACTTTGTACTCTCGATCTTCCTGAATATTCATTGTAGGTGAACCAAACTGTGCTGCTGTTCTGCATTTCCTGGTTGATCAACATGATTGGTTCATGGAGACATTTTGAAGTTGCTGTTAGGAGTATTATACGTATGGTTGGTTCAGCTGCTGTAGGTGGCTACTACACTATGCACTATGCTGATGACATTGCAAGTGGTATTGAAGGGTAAGTATGTAAGATATGTAACAGGGTAGACACAACAGGAGGGGTAAAACAAATGATTGATGATCTAGGTAGACTACAGAAATGGTCAGAGAGCGGCAACTACAGTTTAATGCCAAAAAATGCCAAATCATGCACTTAGATCTCAAAAACCAAAAGGCTAAATATAGTATTAACGAAACTATAATGGAAACTACTGAGGAGGAAAGGGATCTAGGAGTAACTATTTCAGGTGACATAAAGGCAGGTAAGTAATGTAACACAGCAATGAGGAAAGCGAGTCAGATGCTTGGTTACATAGGGAGAGGAATCAGTAGCAGAAAGAAACAAGTAATAATACCACTGTATAGGTCATTGGTGCGGCCTCATCTAGATACTGTGTTCAGTTCTGGAGGCCGTATCTCTAGAAGGATATAAATACATTACAGACTGTACAAAGAAGGGCAACTAAAATGGTGCATGGTCTACAACACAAAACTTACCTGGAAAGACTAAAATATCGTAATATGTATAGTTTGGAGCAGAGAAGGGAATGGGGGGGACATCATCATCACCATTTATTTATATAGCGCCACTGATTCCGCAGCGCTGTACAGAGAACTCATTCACATCAGTCCCTGCCCCATTGGAGCTTACAGTCTAAATGCCCTATAATATACAGACAGACAGAGAGAGAGAGACTAGGGTCAATTTTGATAGCAGCCAATTAACCTACTAGTATGTTTTTGGAGTGTGGGAGAAAACCGGAGCACATGGAGGAAACCCACGCAAATACGGGGAGAACATACAAACTCCACGCAGATAAGGCCATGGTAGGGAATTGAACTCATTACCCCAGTGCTGTGAGGCAGGAGTGCTAACCACTGAGCCACCATGCTGTCCTATTAAGGGTTATAACAAGGTGCAGGAGGGAAACATTCTACAAAGGAAGAGAAGTATTAGAACACGAGGACATGCACTGACACTGGGGGGAAGAGAAGTATTAGAACACGAGGACATGTACTGACACTGGGGGGAAGAGAAGTATTAGAACACGAGGACATGTACTGACACTGGGGGGAAGAGAAGTATTAGAACACGAGGACATGTACTGACACTGGGGGGAAGAGAAGTATTAGGACACGAGGACATGTACTGACACTGGGGGGAAGAGAAGTATTAGAACAGGAGGACATGTACTGACACTGGGGGGAAGAGAAGTATTAGAACACGAGGACATGTACTGACACTGGGGGGAAGAGAAGTATTAGAACACGAGGACATGTACTGACACTGGGGGGAAGAGAAGTATTAGAACACGAGGACATGTACTGACACTGGGGGGAGGAGAAGTATTAGGACACGAGGACATGTACTGACACTGGGGGAAGAGAAGTATTAGAACAGGAGGACATGTACTGACACTGGGGGGAAGAGAAGTATTAGAACACGAGGACATGCACTGACACTGGGGGGAAGAGAAGTATTAGAACATGAGGACATGTACTGACACTGGGGGGGAAGAGAAATATTAGAACACGAGGACATGCACTGACACTGGGGGGAAGAGAAGTATTAGAACATGAGGACATGCACTGACACTGGGGGGAACAGAAGTATTAGAACAGGAGGACATGTACTGACACTGGGGGGAAGAGAAGTATTAGAACACGAGGACATGCACTGACACTGGGGGGAAGAGAAGTATTAGAACATGAGGACATGCACTGACACTGGGAGGGAAGAGAAGTATTAGAACACGAGGACATGTACTGACACTGGGGGGAAGAGAAGTATTAGAACACGAGGACATGTACTGACACTGGGGGGAAGAGAAGTATTAGAACATGAGGACATGTACTGACACTGGGGGGTAGTAGATTCAGAGGAAATGTGAGGGAAAAGTACCTCACGGAAAGGGTAGTGTCATGTAACCTAGGATGGATGGAGTTCCTTACTGTTTTCTGCGCCACTCAGTAATGAGGTGCGGAGTCTAACGTGTCCCAGGTCTTTGCCAGGGACCCCTGCAAGGGAGAGTGGACTTTGCTACAGGGGACACACAGGTCGCGGTCGTCAGAGAGAGCAACCAGTGAAGCGTAGATGGAAGAGGAGTCAGGCGGTCCGGGTCAAGCCGTGCGAGCAAGTGGTACCAGAAAGGAGAATCCGTAAATGAGGTCAGTAACGTAGCCGGGTCAGACACGTGGAGCACTTGGAAGACTGGAGAGTTGGTCAGAGACGTAGCTGGGTCATACACGGGAAGGCACAAGAGAATATATGAATGTATATAACAAGGGAAGCTGGAGCAATGGGGACCCAATACTCTGGCACTCATTAGGTGCCAGAGCCAGATATTTATAGGAGAGGAGGGTCGTCCTACCTATCGGCGGTGGTGACATCACCGGAATCTGTCAATAGCGTCCTGTTGCTAGCGCCGCCAACAGGAGGCAGGAAGTGCTTCTGGTTGCCTAGCAACCAGACGCTTGCAGCCGGAAGCAGGCGCCCGTTCCTGTGCAGGGGACGCGGCACGGGGACGGCGCCTGACAGGTAGTGGATAAGTGGAATATCCTCCCATCAGAGGTGGTAGAGGCGATACAGTAGAGCAATTTAAACATGCTTGGAACAGACATAAGGATATCCTTACAAAGAAAAAAGGATCAAATAGGGTTTCAGGCTATCAGGTTAAAAGTGGGCGACTAGATGAGCCAAGCGGTTCGTATCTGCCGTCAAATTCTATGTTTCTATGTTTCAATGCTGCCATGGGTGGTGACTACACTATGCTGCCATCAGTTAGTACCGTGCTGTGATGCCACGGGTATGGATGACACCCTGCAGCAATAGCCTAGTACAACACCCTGCCGCCACGAGCCGGTGCTACTCCCTGGTGCTACGGTTAGGTAATACACTTTGCTGTCATGGTTGGATATTACAACTGAATTAATTATTCCCTTTTCTCCTTCTAAATCTATAACATATGCAACAGCTCTATCTCTGCTTGCAGTTTGCAGTAATCTTTCAAACATCCCTCTGCAAACATCACTTTATAATTGGACATATCTGGGCAGAATGGCGTCTCTCCAGCACAGCGGAGTGGATTTTAAGGCCCTGCAGTACTATTAAAAGGTAAAAATTCAGCCAAGTTTGACAGCGGCTGTTATCCTCCGTCACTGAATCGATACTGGTAAGACAGGGTCGGTCCGGTGCTAGTATTCTCCTCTCAACACCATCCATGCACCATATACCATCCATCCACGATTTCCCTGTCTGAGCTGCAGCGTATAAAGCAGAAGTCTGGCGTTTGAAGTCCGTGTGACCAGCGGCTCCTGCACAGTTTTGCTGGAGGCAGAGAAGACAGGCTTGCTACATTATTAACAAGAACCAGGAGAAAGCTGGTCGGTCGGTGGAATACTGCATGCAGGAAAAGCACTGCAAACATGATCATTAAACATGCTGTGTTTTCTTCAGAATTGTCGGCATAGCCTTGGATCCAAAGAACTGAAAGCGTACCATGGCTACAGGCCGCTGTTTGTGCAAAGTCCCAAGGGCGTGCATTAGTGGGATCTATCCTCCCCTCTCTACTGTATGTACTGCATGGTGCCTGTCTTCCCACCAGCCCAATGGTAACATTCTGTAATATCAGCAGGTGTTATGCAAACAGTGGATGTCTCTCTTACTGTAGGACGCCTGGAGATTTCACGCCAGCATCACAGTCCACAGCTGTGTAAGCCGCGCAGTGGTGCCCGCAGGCTGTCTGCCCCTCAAACTGACCTGTGCTTCACATACTGAAACCCGTCTAACTGTGCTGTAAATAAAACCCAGCCTCACGTATTATTCCTGATTTATTTCTTATGTGAATGCTGGAGATGACTGACAGAGAACAAAGCACGCAGCTAAATGTTTATATAATGACCATAGTGCAAACGTGACAATCAGATATTTGCTTTGATCTTCAGCAAGATAGACTATGGGAAGCCCACGTCTAATTGGCTGCTAAGAGTCACTGCACAATTTTGCCCTGTGTGGTTAAATAAGATTTTATATTCTATGGACGGAGAAAATTCAAATATGGCAGCTAAGGAACAATGTACAATAAAGTATTGATTTTCTATTAAGGGATATATTTGGAATAAGTGAGTGTGTATCAGTGAGTCTAACGGGGAAGTTTACTAAGTATGAAAAATGTGTTGGTTTTTTTTCTGTGTTGGTGAATTGAAAATAGCACAAAAAGTACATTTTGCATGAAAAGTAATTAATATGTTTGTTTAAAAAAAAAGCAGCAAATAGCAATGCAAATAATATTATGGGGAATTTAAAAGTAGGACTCAGGATGTCATTGTGAAAATTCCAAGTTAAAGGAGGTGTTACCTATGGTGGATTAATTGTACTAGATGTTAAGAGCAAATGAATACCTCCCAACATTTAGAAAGACAAAGAGCTAGATTTACTAAACTACCGGTTTGAAAGTATGGAGATGTTGCCAATAGCAACCAATCAGATTCTAGTTTTCATTTATTTAGTACATTCTACAAAATGACAGTTAGAATCTGATTGGTTGCTATAGGCAACATCCCCACTTTTTCAAACCCGCAGTTTAGTAAATATACCCCAAAATCTGGATAAATTAAGCCTCTTCCCAAACTCCTCCCCTAAATATATTAGTATATTAGGATACATTGTTACACAATGTATTATATTATACTGCCAATACATCACTACCACACAAAAATAGTCTCTTCATATACTATATAGTGAAAGCTATGGTAATTTCTCTAAACACTCTAATCTCCGTCTGCTAATCAGCCAACGCTCTTTGCAACACAATACAAGTCTCGCAGCCCCTTTTACAATAAAGATTTATTTTATATTTATACCAGATGTCCATTCTTCATCTCCCTACTCTACCAAAGAGCCTATTTATCAAATTTAGCTTCTTCTTATATAATGGGATTATCGTCATTGATAACCTCACTGGTGGTAATTATCACCAGTCCTTCTGCTGATTGTATGATTTTATTTTTTTTTTCATAAGGGTCCATTTTTATTAAGTGTCTGAGGATGTCATTATCAGAACAGAAACATGAAATAATGATATCTTCCTGGAATACAGAACCATACATGTTATTAAAGTTATAAAACAACATTACGTATAATGCCGTGTTTGTGTGTTAAGTTTTCTTTTAAATACTTTATTCCAGCTTCTTTTTATTTTAGTAGCGGAATTGAAAGCCCTACTCTCTGTTTTCACATCTGCAGTTATTTTGTCTACTTTGTATCATGTTCCTGTTTTATATATGCTTTGTTTTCGTCACTTTGCTTTGCTGCGGAGCTTTACAAATCAATGGCAGTAATTATAATTAATCACATTTTAATAAATAGGCCGCTCGATACACAAGTTGTGCTATGTTCACCCAATGTGGTCAAACTACACCAAATGAGCATAATGTCCATTATGGCTGTTTTCCGCCAACATAAAACTGCTGGTTACCGGCTTATCATTCATACGTTATACTGTACCTTCCTCCCGCGAGATCTGCATAAAGGACTCCACCCCCTTTTCGCCATAGCTTCCTTCCGAAGCCAGCGTGGACACATAATTCCATCCCATTGCTTTCACTATGTCCACCATGGCTTGAGCCTGGAAAGAATCCGGGGGAACCACTCTGGAGAAGAAGTCGTAGCGTCGGTCGTCGCTCAGCTCGGGGGCAGTGGAGCCGTAACTGATCTGTGGGATCTGAGGGGACAAAAAAGGGGTAAAATGAGCATCAACAGCGCCCTCACCGGATTGTATTATCATCATTATTTATTTATATAGCGCCACTAATTCCGCAGCGCTGTACAGAGAAAACATTCAGGAGAAAAGGATATAAAGTGTGAGATCGATTCATTAGTATAAGATCTAATTCATAACAGAAAGGCTCCCAAATGTCTAGGAAAAATTCATACATCCTTAATTTCCAGCAAGGGGCATCTCCTATTGGACTGGGGAGTGGGCTGGGCATTTGCTGGGGCAGGGAGTGTGTCCTGATCTATTATTCCGAAATTTAGGGGGGAAGTAGGTACTGCTTTGACTGGTCGTCAATGTGGATTCTCAAATCACATGACCGATGACACCGGACATATGAAAATCCCATTCAAGAACATGCTGTCTGGAATTCAGGGTTAAAATTATTTACCAACAGCTGTAAAAGGACAGTTAACATCCCAGAGGAGGAAGTAGATGGAGGAGTTATATAAGTGGGCGGAAGAATGGTGATTATAAGCAGATAAGATGAGAAATATACAGGGAATGTACAATAAAAGACAATACAAGCGGTGCTTGTAAGTAATACAGTATCTCATTTTGGTAAATCTACAGCAGACGAGCAGACGTCTCTAAACTGCATCAACAAAGCATTTTATGTTTTTCTATTTCATGATCATTTCCCATTCATGAGAGAGGCCGTAAGCGCCAATTGGATTTTTATTTTGTACTTTTGTGTATATTCCAACTGAAAAGTATAACGAAGCTCCAGAACATTACACTCAAATTGCAACTGTAGCCAATTACATCAGACAGTGGATAGTACATCTAGTACTAGTGCACCAACAGCATAAAAATAAAATAGGAATAAAATACAGACTGGCTCAAAAGAGGCCTTTGGGGAGCAGGAGCCTCGGAGGAGGGGGCAGTGGTTTTGCCAGGGGCCCCTTTACCCCCAGGGCCCCGTAATGGCTACACCCTCCGTAGTTCCTCCACTGTCACCCTAAATGTTCCCAAATAACATTTCTAGACACTGTTATAATTTCTGGCAACACTTTTTTTTCCCCCCATAAGAATTCCGTTTATTTCTTCCCGGCACCAATTTTGGATTCATGACATTTCATCCAGCTCCTGTTTCAGATTTTAGGAACGTGTTGGCATTACAGCTTGATGCCTCATCTCAAGTGTCGGATTTATCTGCCCTGTGACACCGAGCGCACTTAGCCGCTGTTAATTTATGCTAATGCCAGCGCGCCCTGCACTCAGACACTCTGCGCTCATTCCTCATCCCTCTCGTGATTAACCTTTTCATTGTGATGGGGGAACTGAAACACATTTCACCGTATTCTTTAAAATTAAAACGGAAGACGTGGGATGTATGATCATTGTTTGATAGAGGCGAGTTTGACTCCACAGTCTCCCTGCATCTGTTAGACAGGAACCTCACTTCACTAATCCATGCTGTCATCTGACCCTGCTCCTTCAACTGCAGAGCAGCGAGAACAGGAGCCATATGCATGTATATTATTATAATTATCATATTATTATTTCTGTTTATGGATTATTTATAGCCTATGTGGTATTATTATGCACTATTGTGCTAGAACAATAGAGAGCAACACTGGGGTTAACCCCTTGATAGATATGGATAAGCTCCATCCTTGCCCCATTGGAGCTTACAGTCTAAAATCCCTAACACGCAGAGACAGACAGACACATACAAACATATAGACACTAGTGTTAATTTTGTCAGCAGCCAATTAACCTACAAGTATGGTTTTGTAGTATGGGAGGAAACCGGAGCACCCGGAGGAAACCCATGCAAACACGGGGAGAACATACAAACTCCACACAGATAAGGCCATGGTCGGGAATTAAACTCATGACCCCAGTGCTGTGAGGCAGAAGTGCTAACCACTGAGCCACCGTGCTGTCCTCAGATCCCACAAATCGCTATAACCAACTAGAATTGCTTTCCTGGTTTCCACAATTTGCATGCTGGGACTTATCGTTCCACAACAGCCAGAGAGCCAAGGGTTGCCCTAGCCTGAGACAAGCTAATCCTATTCACTATTTCAATTGAAACAGTCACCAAACGGATAAGGCTAGGACGGCGCGGGGCCTGATATTTCCTCAGAAAGAAAGTCAGAGGCCAGGTGTGTAGAACTGTAACGTCACGCTCGACCCTTCCTCGCAGCACAGCTGTGCCAGGCTCTGCCCTCCGTGTCAATCACTGAGTGCCCCAGATTTATAGGCCGCACATCTGTTCCGCTCATTGTGTCCCCGTGGGACGCTCCCTCTAACAGGCTTGTTGTCTTTAGCTGATGAATGGAATCAGAGAATCTCAAGTTCTGAGGATTCTAATGCTGGTTTGAGATTTGTGACACTAATCCGCATCTCATGAGATGAACCGGGGTCTAAATAATGCTCAGCCAACGTTGTGACAGCACCCACGGAAAGTATAGAGCATGACGAGCATCAGTAATCTTGACCACTGCCCCATAACACACTGTTATATTGTATGTCAGATACTGAGTCACAGGGAACAGCTTTCCGTGCAGAGCCGTATTTGCGGTTGCTAGTAAAAGGGCCTTAAACTAGTATTTAAGACATGCCAACAGGGTTACGAATGATACACTCGATGGACATTGGTGCTCTAGGTTCCTCTTTGAGCACACACACACACATGTGTACCACATTGGTGTGGTTGCTTTGCTGTGATTTGTTTGTAGTGCTTAGGGTGGAGGATAAAGACACTGTCTGTATGTGTGGGTGGGACCACCGATGCCAGTAAGTGGCCGGCTTGCAGACAGGGAAGTAATGTCTAGCCAGATGTAGGTCGTGGGGTTTTTTTTGTTACTGTTTCTGGATGACTGCTGTACCATTGCTGGAAACTGTTTACCATCCTGACAACTGCTAATAAACAGTTAAATGGCTCAGAATACCTGTGTCCGGTTCCTGTGAATGCTGTACTTTCTCACATTATCTCTATATATATATATATACACACACACAAGTGGAAAATGAAATGGGGAAAACTTACTTGAATTACCTTAAATCATATCTGTGCTGCCTCCTGAATGATTCAGCTATAGTCAATCATAGTTGACCTATATGGTAAATACTTCATATCACATAAGTTTTGTAAACCGCCTGAGAAGCGTTAAAGCAGGAATGCAAGAAAATGATGCAAGGAACTTTCATATATACTTATTTCTTTTCTATAAGACAGCCTTGAAAATCAATCAAGAAAGATTTTCAAATAATCTTATTATCAGTTGGGGGATATAAAATAAAGAATGGAGCGGAAATCAATTTTCAGCTCTGTCTATAATTTTATCAATATGTAGGAGCTCAGATACCCAGAAGTCTGTACGGCAGACAGAGTTACTCCCTCCCCCCTCCACGATATCTGCTCTGAGCGCGGATTCATAGACTGTACCATGTCAAGGAAATATGGTTCCCCAGACGGAGCCATGGGAAGGACAGTGATCTCCAAGGATCACTTCAACATCCATACAAAAGTCAAAAAGACAATTTCTGTGAGGGCACGGGGAACATTAACAGCCGGAGTGAAGTCAGATGGCATCTGTTGAGCAGTAATCAGCTGCTGCTAGAAATGTATTGGTTTTAAACGTTGACGGCAATTTTTTTGCATTTAACCTCTGCAACGCCGGCCTCCCTCCCAACGTTATAAGTTCAGGACTCAGGACAGGCAGTGGCAGCGCACCTCAGAAAAGGAGGCGTGTTCATGTCACACATGGGGGTGGCTGAATTCCGTTGGTGCACGCCACACACCCCAGGGGTACGTCTAATCCTTCTGGTGCACCAAAGCCCCCTTTTCTCCCGTAAATACAGGCCTGCATTGCTGTGCTATACACACAAATGTGGGGTTGACAAGATAATCTCACCTAGATTCGGGACTGTCCTGCCTACAGTAGAACAATTGGGAGGTATGAACACAAGGGTTACTGTATTTAAATCAATGGCTCCTGAGGCTGCAGGCAGTGGTAGGCTGACTCAGTTCCTGGCATTAAATAAGGAAAATTAGGATATGAATTATCATATAGATACAAGTTTTATTTTTTTTTAAATGACTCTCTAGTGCTTATTGTGTTTTATGATTTAATGTGAGGGGCCTGATTGAGTAAGCAGTTTAGGAGTTTAAAAATGATAGGTTATAGGAAGGTTATTGTATTGCAGTTTTAGAGAGTGGAATGAAAAGCTAGATGGTGGCTAAGTGCTTAGCACTTCTGCCTTACAGCGCTGGGGTCATGAGTTCAATTCCCAACCATGGCCTAATCTATACAATTTTAATTATTTAATGAATCTTTATCCTTCTTTGGGCTTTGCTCGCTGTGCAGTTCTTACCATTTAGGAGCCAGAATCTGCTCAATTTTCATATATCTTCTCCTTCTTACAATTTGCAAATATATGCTCATGCTGCCTTCGGTGAGCTGACACACTCTGTGCTGCTGCTTACACACTAAAGCATTGATTGGCTACTGGTTTTTCTAACCATGCATCCTTCTCGCTGACCTCTATATCCTTTGGTTTGGAATACAATAAGGTCCCAGTCAAAACCCATTTAAAAATGACATTATAACCATGTTCAGTATATCATGGTGATTATAAGTCACCTGTCTGGATACCTTTTGTATGAACTATGCAACAAGCCATGTAGTACAACCCCTATGATCCTCGGTCATCTAATGGGAGTTGTGGTTCAACTAGAACGGCAGAGCTGATCTTAAATGATATGTATTATAAATCCATCAAGCAACAGGATGTGTTCATAAATTCCGTGATAATCTATTATCACTCATTACTATAAGTACTGTTGCCGTTTGTTTGCTCTGTTAACAAGTTAATAGATGTCAATCAAATCCTCCTACAAAACTGTTCAGTGGAGAATAGAGCGACTGCAGACACATCCCAGGAAACAGCTGCAGGAGCCCTGTGGGTTTGTGACAGAGACTCCTGAGGATAGTTAATCTAAACAAGACTCGAATAATCTGCAAACAGTTCTAGCATGGAATACCAAGCTTCCCACCTGGGGCCAATAGGTTGCGTTTAACTGAGCGGCCAGCTGATGCCAGCCTCCAACGCTGCTTATGCTGACCTGTCTTCTCATTACAGAGACTAATGCAGGCTCCCTTGTGGTTCCAGTGACAGATAAGACCTGCACCAAATCACCAGGGCCATTTAATCCAACGCAACTTATTGTCCAGATCACTGATTCCCAGCTAATGTCTGTTGGATGTTGTCTTACAAAGGTTACGAAAACTCAGTACAGTAAAACGCTGATTTCTGTGTAAGCAGAGATTCAACGCAGAAACTTCTAACAGTCTCCATTTTCCATTGACTTTCCTGCTAATTTTACCCATTTGCCTTTGTATAATATATACTGTCCCTGTTTTTTTGCAGCTGATTTTTAAATTGCAATCATTTGGATTGAAGTTAAAGAGCTGCTATTGGACAGCCAGTCCTTGTTAAATGCCACCAGTGGGTTCAAATGCAGCCACAACATGTGTATTTACTATTAAGAGCAACTGTAAAAATGCATTTTATGTACAGTAGACATTAATAACATCCTGATAAATGTACTTCATGCAAAAATAAATTATAAATTTCTTTTTTCCTTATTTGTATTTTTATTAATGATTATAGTATGTTAATGTATGTAATATTTATGGCAGGTACCGTATAGCCACAGCGTACTAATACCCGTATTCAAATGGAAACGTTTCTTCAGGTCCACTTGTGCTAGAATACGTGCGCGCAATTTCCGTCCAACACGTAAGTTCCATTCTCTTTGCGTTCCTTGATGTTTATCTATTTCCCATCATTACGATTTATTTTTTTAACGCTTGATTTGGAAAACCTGGGATGGATTCCTCAAGGTCCCATTTCTTTTCTGAAAGTTAATCGCTGTGAACGTCGCCTGCAAATGCCGATGAAGTGTTAAGCTCTCATCTCCAAGCCTCGGCCTCTCGGTACGCTCCGCTGCTGCTACAAATGCTTTGTAGCCTTTTATTTGATTAGCTTGTGTTAAGTTTAAAGGGATTCTTATCCCTGCAAATAAAGGCTGATTGCGGCCTCTTATCCCACCAAGCTGCCTTCCCACACACAGCCATTAAACTAAATCAAACTTGTCAAGCAGGTGTATTGAACACAGCTAAGCGGATGGTGAAGGGGAGAACGACGCCGTGTCTACACTGTAACAGTAACACGTTACTGTATGTAAAACGTCTACTGTGTTTTATTATCTACACAACTAGATGAAAGATGAGAGGTCAATGTGCAGAGAAAATCATTTCCAACCCACAAACTCACCTAGCCGGATGTGTGGTTCTTCCTTCAGCAAATGTGGATGCCAAACTGTGTCTTATCACGGAGACATTGACTACTCCAGGAGGATGTACATTAGCAATCTGCAGTCACTGTTCAGATATCATTCACTGATGGCAGTGATAGAATCCGCCTGTAATTCTTGTTACCCTATTACTGGTTTGTACCTATTCCACACATGCCTTATTAATATAATGATTTTATTAAATGTAAATATATTGGTTATAATTAGAGATGCTCACTGAGCCCCGTAAACTGGTTTTGGTTTTGGATCTGGATTAGCTTCGTGTTTTGGTTTTGGATTTTTTTAAACAAAATCCTAAAATATGCTAAAATCACATATTTTTGCTCTTTTTTTTGTTCCTACATTATTATTAACCTCAATAACATTAATTTCAAGTCATTTGCAGTCAATTTTGACGACCGAACAGGTCACAATAATATTTTCATACACTTTCGGACGAATACTGCAGCGACTTGGCTGGATGGTAAGCGACAGAGCAATGACTCAAACACACGGCAGTTCCTAGCACATCTAGGACATATTGGCACACAGCAGTGTCAGAAAAGAAAAATGGGGGTCCGCCTTCCCTCCCACCACCTGTTATTTTGGATCTTGAATTGCGAGATCCGAGATCCAACGACGTAACAGTGGCGTTTTTCGATTCCAAAGGCACGTGAGGGTACCGAGCCGGCTACTCGGATCCCCTAAGTTCGGGTGTGTTCTCGAGGAATCGAGCCTGAGCATCTCCAGTTATAATCATGAAATGTTGTCTTTTCAGCAATGAAGGTAATGGACTAACTTCCCTTCTATAATCCTAGTGCTAGAATATCATATTGTCTCAAGACAACTTTCCAAGTAGTTGGCTTTGCTCTAGTACCAAAGTTTGGATATGAAATGCCAACATTAACTGTAACTGTAACATCTAATATATATAAGCCTAGCGGCGTGTGTTAGTGTGTGTGTGTGTGTGGAAAAAACTATTTTCTCAGAAAGGGCTCATCCAATTGACCTGAAATTTGGTATACTGACATTATGTGACAAAAAAATTATAATAGTGAAGTCAGTTTACTTCCATCATCCCCCCTTCCCCCCGTGGGAGGGGTAGTAAAGGCTAAATTTACCAGTTGAGGGCTCAAACTCTTGACCTTGTGGGTATTTATTTACCGCAGCCTGTGTTTGGTCATGGACAATTCTATATCGCATTTTCACGAGTACGGAGAAGCAGTGATGTGAAGGTGCAGGTTATGAATACTGCCCTTCAAGGAAGACTGATTGAGCACAGCGATAAGGTGTTTAGCAGAAACGTTGTGTATCGAGAGGTTTTAGAACAGTAAGATGATGGAGATTAAGGATGTGGCGATGAAGATGAAGGATGAGGTGATGGAGAAGAATGATGAGGTGGTGACATGTGGACAAAACCACGTTAAAAAAGGGCGCTTACGTCGGGAAGTAACGCTCTTCCCCTGAGGAGGCCTGGCCTAGCCCCAAATGCATGACAAGAACCTTTTTAACACCTTAAGTAGCTTGATTTGACTAGAATGATTGAGTATCATGCACGGGTTAACTTGTACATTATATGTAACTGTAACATACATTAACTGTAACCTCATTCCCTGGAAGGCAAAAATATTTTTTCGTCTTCAAAGAATCTTCTCTTTACAATAAGTTGTTTGAATAATGTGGTAATAAGATTTCCAGGGTCAAAAATAAAAAAAGTGATTAGCTTTTTCCTAAACCTCTCCGTTACATGGCCCTAACCTAAGCACTAGTCTTAGATTTGAACCTTTGACCCTAAATCTAAGATTAGGGAAGTATATACTAAGATCGAGTTCTATAACTATCCTTTTAAAAGAGAGGACTGAAATTCTAAAAAAAATGCAGACACCCTGGTAGTTCCTACTGCCTTCTTGGTAAAACTTCAAACAAGCTGTTTGTAGGATATGGTAGCAGGTTACCTCTGGTGTTTAACAGATGGGTATGTGGGCCCATTAAAGTGATCTTTTTCTGTTACCCAATCAGTGAGCACCCCTCTTACCCCCCCTTCCATGGGAGTCCCTTCGTTACTGGATTGCAGTCATTCAACAACAGCACTGAGAACTGAGAGAGAAGAGAGCTGGCAGGAAAAAGTGGGAAGGACATTAAAACTTCTGCTCAGTATACAAGTGGTGAACATGGTTCCTGATTGGGCAGAAGTCATTCTACAATGGCGGCTGATTGGTGGCTGACAATGCCTCTACCTTACAGTAGCCGCACACTCTCCCCACCAGTAGCTGTCATTGTCATTCCGCTACTTTATGTAGCATTTGTTCCCCCGCAGCACTTAGATTGCAAGCTCACACGGGAAGGGTCATTTGTACCTTCTGTTTCATGTCATTGTATGTCATTCATTTCTATTATGGTCCCCTCAATATGCAGCACTACGTGACATGTTGGCGCTCTATAAAGAAAGGATAATAATAATAATAATAATAATTGCTGTACAAAGTTTGGTTCTCGCCTACAAGAAGCTGAACAGTTGATTTGATTGTTATGATTCTACTCACAACCACCAATCTCTGGGGCCTCCACTGGACATCATCCAGTCTTCTATGCTGACAGCTTCAACCTGTTCCTCCTTCCTGAGATGAATACAAAGATGGACGACGGCCATCCTAGGCAATGAGTACAAAGTGGAAACCAATGAAAGCAGGTACGTGCGACTTGGGGCAGGCAGCGCTCCAGCGCTTTGTGAACAGGATGACGAGAACGCAGAGAGTCGTAATCAATCATAGCTGTGAAGTTTTAGAATTCTATGAACCAACCCTCCTCCTGCTCCCCAGTCTAAAGTCGTTCAACACAGACAAGCTTCATGGCCAGTAACAGATCTTTAAACATCTCAGCTTTCAAAAAGCAAATGACCAGAGGAACGCTCAGAAGGAAAGGTCAAGCACACAACCATCCTTATTTGCCCAGGTAGAAGAGGATGGATTTCAAGTGATTACCAGAAATCTGTCTCTGCACTGACTGACGGTAATATACAATCTTACTTCTTACTGATCCACAGACATAGAAGATTGGGCTGCATTGAGAGCTGACAAGTTCATGTATTAGTTGTCTGGTCGAGGTACTTAATGGACCTGGGTGTCTGTTTTCTTTTACTAATATTACAATTACAAGTTATTAAGCCCCAATGTCTCTTTGCTAATAGATGCTTTTCTAACTTACAAAAATAAACTGTTTCCTGCTTGAATGTCAGTATTTAAGAGCCAGTAACACAGCACTGGCATTAATATATATTACTCAGCTGAGCAATATACACAAAATATCTGGAGTGTCTCTGCATCGCAACATCAATCATGCCCTCTGCTACTGCTATGCAGCAGGTTGTCATGTTAGCAGGAATGTTCTTCTCTAACACAGCAGGCAGAGAGTGAATGACATGTAGACAGACTTGCTTTGCAGAAATGTGCTCTGCGGATTGGCTGATTCAGCAGCTTAAGTGACCGCAGTCTCAGCTAACTGGCCTTTATCAGTTTATGGATCATATAATGTATGATTGGTCTATCAAGTCTCCTCGTTATAGTGTACGACTGATTGGTCTATAAACTCTCCCAATTATAATGCACATATCTATTTTTGTATCTTATTTTGTCTCTTCCTTTGTGTCTTTATGATTTATTTATTTATGTACATGTTTATAGTAGCCTTATTGTGTCTGTCGCATTTTATACCCTTTTAATCCTCCCAGCATCAGCAGTGAGTGTCTCCTATGTATCTACGACTCTTTCTGGGGGAAAAAATGGTCTTTCGTAGAATTATTATGTCTTTCGCAGAGTAAAAGGATTATTCACAAACAGATGAAAGCTGTGATATAGAAAAAAAAAGCAGACAAATACGTGTCTGTGAGATGAATGATTGGAAGCATTGATTAGGTGAACATGTTACATGCAGACCCCATCTTCCAACTTAGGTTTGTGCCATGAGATTAACAAGCGAGAGGGGCTGAGACCAGCCTGGCAGCGATGGGGTTAATCAGCAGTATACAGCGTTTCGCATCTAGCTGATATAATTCATATTCATAGGTGGTTTTTTCCCCACATTGTATCTGACTGTAAATGGCTTCAACATGACAGAAGATTATCTGTCTGAGACTGGAGAGACTGAGTGTGGTTTCCTTGGCTCAGGACAGATGGAATTGATGACGATATGTAAAATACTGCGTCTAAATAGCTGATGAGCTGGAGAAGAAATGGACACGATGTTCCTTCGTCAGCAGCGAGGGGTAGAGAGGAGCGATAAGGAATGTTATGTTTATTGAATTTCTTCTCTGTTATATCATTACACACGTTGCATCAGATTATGTATCACTGCTATACTTTGTGACACTAATGCACATATACAAAGTATCATCTAAATCATCTTGTAGGTGCTCAGAACTAGTGTACACTGGTGCTAGTTTATATACATTGGAGGCAATTTGTTTCTATATTCTCCAACGTTTGCACGTTACATAGAATTCTGTTCACACCCACTTGATGCACAATTTCCATGTTATTCTATGTTATAGTCCATCATGTTCAGGGGGGAGCAGATTTTAGTTCATTTGTGACATTTGGGCTGATTTACCTAGCCGTGGATTACTCACCAACATAACTGCCCTCAATCCTTTTAAAAACTGTTTTATTAATAGTATTTTCATTGATTCATGTAGCAAGATAATTGCATAATTAAAATACTTACTCACTGATGTGTTACTTTGTCACCAGCTGTAATAATCAGAAATATACCAGCAGGACTTTTTAAAAAAAAAAAAAAAAACCCACAATAAACCTTTAAATCTGCAGAGATCGTGATGTTGTGTAAATTCTCCTTACAACTAAATTGTTTAGGGCAGTAGCAGCCGTGGCCGGACCTACACCTACCTAAGTGTAACTAAGGATTGCCGGCTGAATTATGTCATGTTTGGTTGTTAAGGTTACATAGAAACATAGAATTTGACGGCAGATAAGAACTGCTTGGCCCATCTAGTCTGCCCATTTTTTAACCTATATTAACCTCAAACCCTATTTGATCCTTAGTTCTTTATAAGGATATCCTTATGTCTATCCCAACTATGTTTATACTGCTCTACTGTATTACCCTCTACCACCTCTGATGGAGGCTATTCCACTTAACCACTACCCTTTCTGTGAAGTAGTTATCCTCACATTTCCTCTGAACCTACTTCCCCCAGTGTCAGTACATGTCCTCGTGTTCTAATACTTCTCCTTCCCCCCAGTGTCAGTACATGTCCTCGTGTTCTAATACTTCTCTTCCCCCCAGTGTCAGTACATGTCCTCGTGTTCTAATACTTCTCTTCCCTCCAGTGTCAGTACATGTCCTCGTGTTCTAATACTTCTCTTCCCTCCAGTGTCAGTACATGTCCTCGTGTTCTAATACATCTCTTCCCCCCCAGTGTCAGTACATGTCCTCGTGTTCTAATACTTCTCTTCCCCCCAGTGTCAGTACATGTCATTGTGTTCTAATACTTCTCTTCCCCCCAGTGTCAGTACATGTCCTCGTGTTCTAATACTTCTCTTCCCCCCAGTGTCAGTACATGTCCTCGTGTTCTAATACTTCTCTTCCCCCCAGTGTCAGTGCATGTCCTCGTGTCCTAATACTTCTCTTCCCCCCAGTGTCAGTACATGTCCTCGTGTTCTAATACATCTCTTCCCCCCCAGTGTCAGTACATGTCCTCGTGTTCTAATACTTCTCTTCCCCCCAGTGTCAGTACATGTCATTGTGTTCTAATACTTCTCTTCCCCCCAGTGTCAGTACATGTCCTCGTGTTCTAATACTTCTCTTCCCCCCAGTGTCAGTACATGTCCTCGTGTTCTAATACTTCTCTCCCCCCAGTGTCAGTACATGTCCTCGTGTTCTAATACTTCTCTTCCCCCCCAGTGTCAGTGCATGTCCTCGTGTTCTAATACTTCTCTTCCCCCCAGTGTCAGTGCATGTCCTCGTGTCCTAATACTTCTCTTCCCCCCAGTGTCAGTACATGTCCTCATGTTCTAATACTTCTCTTCCCCCCAGTGTCAATACATGTCCTCGTGTTCTAATACTTCTCTCCCCCCAGTGTCAGTACATGTCCTCGTGTTCTAATACTTCTCTTACCTCCAGTGTCAGTACATGTCCTCGTGTTTTAGTACTTCTCTTACCTCCAGTGTCAGTACATGTCCTCGTGTTCTAATACTTCTCTTCCCCCCAGTGTCAGTACATGTCATTGTGTTCTAATACTTCTCTTCCCCCCAGTGTCAGTACATGTCCTCGTGTTCTAATACTTCTCTTCCCCCCAGTGTCAGTACATGTCCTCGTGTTCTAATACTTCTCTCCCCCCAGTGTCAGTACATGTCCTCGTGTTCTAATACTTCTCTTACCTCCAGTGTCAGTACATGTCCTCGTGTTTTAGTACTTCTCTTACCTCCAGTGTCAGTACATGTCCTCGTGTTCTAATACTTCTCTTCCCCCCAGTGTCAGTACATGTCCTCGTGTTTTAGTACTTCTCTTACCTCCAGTGTCAGTACATGTCCTCGTGTTCTAATACTTCTCTTCCCCCCAGTGTCAGTACATGTCCTCGTGTTCTAATACTTCTCTTCCCCCCAGTGTCAGTACATGTCCTCGTGTTCTAATACTTCTCTTCCCCCCAGTGTCAGTACATGTCCTCGTGTTCTAAAACTTCTCTTCCCCCCAGTGTCAGTACATGTCCTCGTGTTCTAATACTTCTCTTCCCCCCAGTGTCAGTACATGTCCTCGTGATCTAATACTTCTCTTCCCCCCAGTGTCAGTGCATGTCCTCATGTTCTAATACTTCTCTTCCCCCCCAGTGTCAGTACATGTCCTCGTGTTCTAATACTTCTCTTCCCCCCAGTGTAAGTACATGTCCTCGTGTTCTAATACTTCTCTTCCTTTGTAGAATGTTTCCCTCCTGCACCTTGTTATAACCCTGGATATATATGAAAGTTTCTATCATGTCCCCTGTTCCCTTCTCTGCTCCAAACTATAAATATTAAGATCTTTAGTCTTTCCAGGTAAGTTTTGTGCTGTAGGCCATGCACCATTTTAGTTGCCCTTCTTTGTACAGTCTGTAATGTATTTATATCCTTCTGGAGATACGGCCTCCAGAACTGAACACAGTATCTAGATGAGGCCGTACCAATGACCTATACAGTGGTATTATTACTTCTTTCTTTCTGCTACTGATTCCTCTCCCTATACAACCAAGCATCTGACTTGCCTTCCTCATTGCTTTGTTACATTACTTACCTGCCTTTATGTCACATGAAATAGTGACTCCTAGATCCCTTTCCTCCGCAGTAATAGGCTGCAGGTCTTTTGATAAACCAGCGACCCCCTGAGTTGGTCCTATAACCTTGTCATGTGGAATGATGTTCTAAGAAATAAATTGATTAAGTTGGATGTCACAGGTCATGAGTTTGATTCTGACCCTATCTGTGTGGCGTTTGTATGTTGTATGTTGTATGTTGTCCACGTGTTTGTTCTTCTGGGTGCTGAAAATTCCTCTCACACTCCAAAAACACACTGGTAGGTTAATTAATTTATAACAAAAAAATGGACCTTCGTCCCTATGTGTTTGTGTTTAAGATAATTTAGACTGTAAGCTCCAATGTGGCAGGGACTGATGTCAATGATTAGATATCCGCTGTACCACGCTACATTCTATGCTGGTGCTATAGAAATAAATGTAGTAAGTAAATAACGATAACGCTGTCATGTTTCCAGTAACAGACATGTCTGTTCAGCTCTCTTGTCATATCCTAACTATGAGATTGGATTCAGTCTGTCTCAGTCCCCTCGTATGTCACGGATCATAGTACATGTGACGTCTTCATAAAAAATCAGACAGAATTTTGGATCCCAAATCTCATTTTTATGACAAACTGTATATTCACTGCGGTATATAAGGATGACAAGACGGTCCGGGGGAATAGCTTTCCCTGTATCGCGCTACAACTGCGCAGTTAGAGACTTATACACAGTCAGTAATATGTGATTTATATTTCATTTACCAGCAATAAAGACTTGTGACAATCATCTGTTTCCCATAAAGTGGATTTTATTGCGCAAAGATTCAAAGGCAGCAGCTAAAGAATTATGTATTTCCTTATCTAACTAAACCAGGAAACAAATCTAATAAACAAAAAGAAGCTTTGAAGACAGGTCTGGGAGGCCAAATCCATCTGGAAGATCTCATTTCAGGAGTAGAATTTTTTATTGTAACAGGCTGCTTAACACAGTACATATTTCAGGTAAAATCTATCTGGTAGCTGGAGGCAGTGAGCTACCACCTAATACTTCAAACATGAGGATTTAGGGGCCTATTTATCAAAAGTCGCCTCGCTCATCAACAAATTATTAACAAGGCAGCTGGGTGACGGCTATTAGCCAGAGAGTGCGTGTTAGGCAGAAAGGACCTGTCCCTCTTTCACAAGAGAGGTCTGTGAAATAATATATACTTAGTGGATGTCCTTAAATCATTGAAAATGTTTAGTGATTGCTCAAATCTGTATATAGAAAAAACATATAATAAACTAGATTTCGGGATAAAAAGACAATATGGTCATGTTTGGTTTAAGTGTATTTTGCGTAAGTAGGACAGGAAAATTAATTAAGACGCCCACAGATGCTGCCACTTTGCCATTTTAACCCAATGGGCCGTAGATCACATTGTGTGTGCTTCTCATCAATGCCTAATGGGAGCCATCGGATGGGGGTGAGGTAGATGGTTAAATTCAGTTGGATGATGACCGCTTCTATACGAGTATAAATTAGGTTGTTTTATAAATCGTGTTCAACTGCTAGCGCACCTGAAGAAACGGTTCTTACGGGTCTAGGCAGGGGCAAACGCAGGATTTGTAGAGGGGGGTTTCCACACCACGCCAGCAGTGGGCGTGACCAGCATGCATGGGGGTGTGGCTATAATATTAGACAGTGCTTGGCTGCTCTCCAACTCTTCCTATCCCTATAATATACATGGGCAATGCTGCGTGCACTACTGTTAGGTGCACACAGCTCTCCCTTGTCAAGCAGAGCTGTGTGAAGCAGGAGCAGGGTCCAGTCACCTCAATTATACAGTGCCCCAGGCTTGGAGAGGGGTTTCCAGGCACTAGGAACCGAATCCCCCCCCCCCCCCCTTCGATTTGCCTATGAGCGTCAGTTGCCTTACACGTTTATATTTTATTTAGTTTACGTATTTTACTGTTTGGTTTGGGTGTTTAAAAAAATAGCATATGGGTTTTTGTTTTATAATGTTTAAAGTTTGGTGTCAGAGTTATAAAACCAAAAACAAAAAAACAATTAGGGATTACTATAATATGTAATTTATAGTACGGTTACTTAGAGTTAAAAAAAAATTGTATTAGGTGTTACTGTTTTATGTTTTAGGGGGGGAAACTCGAGCACCCAACACAAACATTTTTGCACAGGAAATCTTTAAAATTTTTGCAGGGGGTCTGTGACTTTTGGGGGTATCTGTTCAATATTATTATTTATGAAAGTGCTCTCCTGTGCCTCTTCCATCCGCAGCTCGGACTATACGCTCAGATCAGGCACTAGAATGTAGCCAGAAAAGAGTCTCTTTGGTTAAATTGGATAAATCTGGTCACTGGTGAAACCTCTCCTGCCAATACTGAAGAGAATCACAATCAGGTGAACGTACTATAGGGTGATTTATACCACCACAATTTTCTGTCCGTAAATTGCAGAAAAGTGAGGCTTCAGAAGAGAAAATAACAATGACACATTTGTTTTGCATCGGTTTTGATAGATTTTCCCTTTCCCTGGGAGGCGATTTTGATGAGCGCTTGGTGAATTTCATTAATTTTATTTTAGTTTATTGTTTATAGATGCGGTTGGTTGATTATCCCGCTTAATGGCATCTGCGTCTAGGTGCATTCCTCTTCATCATTACCACTTGATAAAACTTTGCAAGCAATTTCAGATAATGGGTTGTCTAATGTCATTTCATTTTATGAGGCGATGTCACCGGAATCTGCAAACAAAGATTGCTTTGCATGCTGCTAAACTGAAAATGTTGTTTTAAATTCTAAATAAGCAGGACAAGGCTGAGGAAGCATGAGCACTACTTCTTTTTCTGCTTCATTACCACTGGCATGAGCATTGCTTCTTTTCTTGTGCAATGAATGTTGCGATGTGGGGTTGTCTGAGCATTATGAACTTTTTTGCTAATACCAGATTAGTCTTATTGGCTGGTGATACATTTTAATCCTCATCTCAACAACTTTATTCATGGGATGAGAATAAATGTTTATCCTCATTATCCCGCTGTGGATGGCAACCACATGGCAGTACTACAGTGTCATCAGATTGCCTGTGAATAGTTCCTTGCACTTAATTGTCATTTCAGATGTACTTTGCTTTGCATCCACAAGAAAAGAAAGCTTAGTGTCGCAATTTGTTCTTTTTTAACACTGAAATAGCCTTTTTAATTTGCTCTATGTAGAGGAATGTATCACACATCACACAATATATCACACAGAACAATGTTCCCGCAGACTTTCTGTTCCAAAAGCCGCCAAATTACAATACAACCTCTACACTATTATTTGTCTTATACCTGGGCCATTAACATTAGTTTGGCATCTAATCAAAGATCTGCCACACTGCTGCAGCTGATGCATACACCAGAGTATTGCCAACACATATCTATATGCAGAGGTCGGGATCAGCCATTACTCAATCTAAACATTAGCCGTACAACACGGTATTGAGTTAGCGCTTAACCCGACCAGCCCTTGGCAGATTTTCATTATTTTGCTTTGCATACAGTATCTATCGCATTTCTTTTCAGCTGACACCACTGAAAAAAATTATTAACGCAGCTAATTAGGGTAACAAGCAGGTTTCTTTTATCCAACAAAATAATCTTTAGTCACTGTAATGAGCCAACAATGACACGACAACAGTAAAGGTCTGCAGCGTGGCATGGAGCTAGTTTCAATAACAATTACATGATGTATTCTTTTTTTTTCTGTTCACTATTTATGTCAAAGGTCATTGAAACTTGGTTGCAGGAGGCAGCCATGTTGGCCGACTTATGACCTCAAAAGAGACGTCAGTCAAAGCAACAATAATGATATGCCTTATAAAATTCTTAATTGGGAATTCGGAGGAACTATAGACCATGCCCCAATCTGCCATGTGGTCAAGACTACTAAGTGTTCACTAGAAGTGTAATTACACTTGAATGTCTCTACAGAGACTCTTCCTTTGTAGAATGTTTCCCTCCTGCACCTTGTTATAACCCTGGATATATATGATGTTGGTGTTGGTGTCACCAGTGGGATACAGGCAGTGATGTTCAGAGGAACAGAGCAGGGGACGAGCACCGCCCCACAAATTTTCCTATGTGGCCTGCCAATTGAATGTTACCCTCCTGTCTACAGATACATTTATTATTGTGAAGCACACAGACATTTTTACCGCATCAGAAATCTGTTATTTGTTGCTGCATCTGAAGTCGCATTGTATTCCGAACCACTGCAAAACACAGCAGGATTTTATCTTCGCCTCTTCCACTAAATAGAAACAGTCTGTTATTTTCAGCACTGGCTTAGAAGGACAGCTATCGACAACAATAAAATGTATTTCTACATTATTAATTCTCCTCTGTTATCAAAACTGTATTAAAGGTTCTTTTTCTTTTCTTTTTTTTTTAACAATTGCAGCTTTCAGGAGTAAGAAAAAAACTGGTTACATTTCATGTACCAGGCGGCGAGCTGACTGTCAGGATGCATTGAGGTGGAAACCTTTCCAAAACACTTGGAAGAAGATTGATAGAAAGCCCTGACAATGGGCCTGAGCACTAGGGGAGATTATCCCGGCCGGGGTGGGTGCTTTGTTATTTTATTGCACTGTTAATTCACCTTTTCATGGGCGGTAGAGGCAGCCTGAGATGTTTGGAGAGAAGCCCCGTCAGTGATTGTCACTTCAGCCCTGAAAGCCATATTTATCTGTGCAAATAGCTCCTGAGCTTCTCCTACGCCCCATCTCATGTTTAAAGTGTACCTGTCACCTAGACAAAGCGGAGGCAGCCTTTCTGGGAACTAAATTAATATTCATGAGAATGCAGCCTAACAATTCACTAGGAACAAGCGGCATGGCTGAGGCGTATTACTAGCTCTTGTTGAATAGATTGGCCGAATAATAGTCCAGCCCACAAAAGGCTGCCTCCACTGTGTGTAGGGAGGAGCATAACATTTTGGGAGAAAAATCTTTGAATTGGGATTTAACAATATGACAACACTTGATGCTGGTGTATAAATGTGTCCTAGTTTTCAGGGTGTATTTGAAACCTAATATGTTACACAACGCATTTCATAGCTTTCCTGCAGCATTGAGTGTGGTCAAGTGCAGGATAAACTTGTCCAATGCTTGCTGAGCAAAAGGAGCTGTCTCATTGAACTCTATTGTATTTTTAATGCTTCTAAATGCAAGACAATTGTCTGTACAGATCCATTCAGCTTACATTGTTATTCAGCCCATCATCACCATTGCATTTTAATAAGCTTTGAGAATGTGCATTAAACACTTTAAAATAATGGTGAAGTCTTTATAGTATAATAACTCTGACTATCATTACGCCAGGATTTCTGGGAAGTATAGCGCCTTTCAAATCTGTGGCAACTTAATGGACCGTAACAACTGTGATAAAATTTTAGTCATATGAAAAAGTTTGAAATGCTGAAATTATCAACGTTAATAATTGGTACAGAGGTGCCGGTGGCTTCTTTCCCTCATCTAATATGCCAGTATCCAAGTCTAAAAAGTCCTTGCTGAAGCATCTCAGTAACGCTGCCAATGCACAGATTCCTGTTCATCTTTTATCCCCTGACCTCTCCCCTTCCCTTATGTCTCGTGTCTCCTGCTGTCTCTTGGACATCTCATCTTGGATGTCCCAGCGCTTTCTTAAACTCAATATTTCCAAG
The DNA here is from genome assembly GCF_038048845.1 of Mixophyes fleayi. Taxonomy (NCBI): domain Eukaryota; kingdom Metazoa; phylum Chordata; class Amphibia; order Anura; family Limnodynastidae; genus Mixophyes; species Mixophyes fleayi. The sequence goes on from NC_134409.1 coordinate 137,135,330, forward strand.
ACAAAACTAATCGTCTTCCCCCCTGTCAGGGCTCCCTCACCTCTCCTTTCTGTCCCCACGTCTGATGCCTTGGGGTCATCCTCGACTCCTCCTTCTCCTTCAAACCTCACATTCTGTCCCTCAAAATCCTGCTACTTCCACCTCTGGAAAGTTTCCAAGATCCAGCGTTCTCTCACCACGGAAGCCACCAAAACTATTATTCACTGACGTGACTAATCTCTCGCCTTGACTTCTGTAACCTCCTTTTCTCTGGCCTACCTGACTCTCACCTTGCCTCTCTTAAGTCTATCCTCAATGCTGCTGCCCGCCTCCTCTTTCTCTCCCACCGTTCTATTTCCGCCATCCTTCTCTGCCAGTCGCCACACTAACTCCCCGTGGCCTACGGAATTAAATTTTAACTCCTCACCCCTCACCTTCAAAGCTCTCAATCAATCCACCCCCCCTACATCTCCAACATTCTCTCTACCTATCCGCCTCGCCACACCCTCTGCTCTGCCTCTGACTGCCCCCTCACTACTTCACTGATCACCTCTTCCCACTTCCGCCTGTAGGACTCTGCCCGAGCTGCTCCCCAGCTGTGGAACGATCTCCCATTCTCCATCCGGTTAGCCTCTACTTTCAAAGGCTTCAAACGGGCCCTTAAGACTCATTTCTTTTTTCAAGCCTATAAACCCTCCTCCTAACTCCCTTGTCCCGGCTTTCATCCCCACTCCCCCAGTTGGTACCATTGGGTCTCCCCCTTTCCTGTTGGATGTAAGCTCTCAGGAGCAGGGCCCTATTTCCTTGTGTGCTCCTTCTACTATTCCATCACCCTCTGTACCTCTTGGCCTGCTTCCCTAGCCCTGTTTTCTTAAGCTCAGTCCTACTTCATTCTGGTCACAAGCATCACTTTCTCTCACTGTCCCTCTTATATACAGGTAACATTACTGTGTTACCTGTATGTTTATTCATTCAGTATGTCTGGTTTTTGTATTTCGTTCTTCATGTATCATGTTATGTGTTATGGATCGCTGCTTTCTGTCTATGTCATGTACGGCACTGCGGACTTTTTGTGGCGCCTTATAAATAAAAGATAATAATAGTAATAATAATAATAATAACTGCCCCTTCTTCCGCCAAAAAATGGTTTGGCCAGATAGACTTCCCATGTCAATGGGTGACATATTATTTGCGGTGACCAACAGACACCCAGCTGTCTCATGCATTTCGGTCAGGTGGATGGAATTCAGGGAGACACGTATGTTAAGCCCTAACCACTTAGCACGGTGGCCTAGTGGTTAGCACTTCTGCCTCACAGCACTGGGGTCATGAGTTCAATTCTTGGACATGGCCTTATCTGTGTGGAATTTGTATGTTCTCCCCGTGTTTCCGTGGGTTTCCTCCGGGTGCTCCGGTTTCCTCCCACACTCCAAAAACATACTGGTAGGTTAATTGGCTGCTAACAAATTGACCCTAGTCTTTGTCTGTCCATCTGTGTGTGTGTTAGGGAATTTAGACTGTAAGCCCCAATGGGGCAGGGACTGATGTGAATGAGTTCTCTGTACAGCGCTGCGGAATTAGTGGTGCAATATAAATAAATGGTAATAATAATAATCTATGTCATAGTTATCTACCTCTTTAATATATGGAATCATTGGTCCTTGTATCAGGCTCTTTCAGGACACACTTTCTCAAAGATAGACTTACCTGGATGCTATTATACTCCAAAGAACTTCTCCACCCCCCTCTTCTATAGCCCCCTCCATTCATTTCCCATTCTGTCCTCCCCAGTTCTCCATCCCTCACCACAAGTTAATCTGTTAGGATGGTAGTTGTAGTTGTTTTGACGAATGTTCCCTAATTTATTCAGAACTACGCCTGAAGAGGTGGGAAGCTGGTTACAGTTCTCTATGTTGACTGTCATAATCTGTACCACTTGCAGTGCTGATAAATAAAGAATATATAAAAGAAATAAAACGCTTAAAAAACATTCAAAGATATTTGTCCAAACATGCAGCGTTCTAATGAGGTTTCAGACAGCAAGTTCTGCTGCAAACCTATTAAGGTGTTTCCATATACATATAAGCTCCAGTGATTTTGTGATCACAATATTCATACGATCTCAGCCTATCAATTCGCTGGGAATAAATGACATCACTGAACCAATATTTTTGGGACTGCAGACACAGGTTCCTGGTGAAATGATAGGCTGAACTAACACAATGGCTGCACCGTGTGTAGATGATGGGGGCACTTTAAAAGGTAAAAGTCACTTCTTAGTCTACAGCCCATCTGGAGAGTGATGCAAAGGAAACCCAGCAATGCCCAGAGTGTTGGCTGCGTAACACGGACCTCTGCTGAGTCTGACTGTGCCCACCTGCCACCACGGCTGGCATGAGGGTCTGGTGGTATCTGCTGGCACCGAGGTCTAGTGTGACTCATCGCGGCTTCCAGCTCTGTCACACGCTGGTTCCCTTCTGCCGTCTTCCTGCGTCTTCTGACAGCTACAGCGTGAACCTTGTATGTCTATGTGATAAGCCTGGTACACGAGAGCAGGTGTGTGTGTGTGTGTGTGTGTGAGCAAAATATTTAATACATGTGGCAGACTGAGCTATGAACACGTTTCTATACAGCTCCAAACTACTATGCCACAGGAGGATTTTTTTCTGCCAGGGCGAGCTGGGACTTGTAGTTCCACTATAGTTGGGTGAACACAATCTCTGGTATATCTCATAGCGTCCACTGACAGTCACATTTTTCTCTATTGTCCCTATACCTGTTTCTTATTCTGAGTTCTGCAACGTTATTTCCTGTGTCTGTTTGTTTATGACTATAAGGCCTGTTCAGTATCACTTGTCTCCTCTTATCCTGTAAAAGTTATAATGCTATGCAGAATAGTGTTACATGTCCAATGGTCATGTGAGGGAGAGGGAGAGAGAGGGAGGGGGGAGAGAGAGAGAGGGGGTGGAGAGAGAGAGAGGGGGTGGAGAGAGAGAGAGGGGGTGGAGAGAGAGAGAGGGGGGGAGAGAGAGAGGGGGGGGGAGAGAGAGGGGGTGGAGATAGAGAGAGGGGGGGAGAGAGAGAGGGGGGGAGAGAGGGAGAGAGGGGGGGGGAGAGAGGGAGAGAGGGGGGGGGAGAGAGGGAGAGAGGGGGGGGAGAGAGGGAGAGAGGGGGGGGGAGAGAGAGGGAGAGGGAGAGAGAGGGGGAGAGAGAGAGAGAGAGGGGGAGAGAGAGAGAGAAGGAGGGGGAGAGAGAGAGAAGGAGGGGGAGAGAGAGAGAAGGAGGGGGAGAGAGGGAGAGAGAGGGAGAGAGAGGGAGAGAGAGAGAGAGGGAGAGAGGGAGAGAGGGAGAGAGGGAGAGAGAGAGAGAGAGAGAGAGAGGAGAGGGGGGAGAGGGGGGAGAGGGGGGAGAGGGGGAGAGAGAGAGAGAGAGAGAGAGAGAGAGATATAAAAACCATAGATCCTCTGAACTCTCCATGTGCAGACTGGTGTGACAGAGAATTGCCCATGTTGTAGAGACAAAAAAAACAGGAATACTCTGCACTCTCCAAACACATAATTAGTGTTGTACTAACTACTTTTCTATATTAAAAACGGGAACTGTTCCTTCCACATATTGCACTATATGTTAAGCTGACCAACTGACGCCAAAGTCTTCCCAATCTGGTCAGTCTTAATTATTTCCAATTTGTGTCAGGTGAGTCCCAGGTCTCCCACAGCTGCTGGCGATTGGGAAAGACCTGCCTTTAAAAGCTGTGTGCAGGTAAGACTTTAGCCCAGATAAAAAAGCATAGTATGTGATGTTAGGACTGACCAGAATGGGAAGACTATGCCACACATATTGCAAAGATTCCCTGTTTTTAACATAGAAATGTATTGGAGGGAGAGGTAATTTTAAAATGTGAGGACAGATTTATAGCTGGGGTAGGGCATGTCATAGATCAACTTTACATTTCAGTGAAAATTAAAACTATCAAGTATTTGTGTCCTACATGGAAAAGCAGCCAGTTTGACTTGTGTGCAAAATAATAAACTACTTTGCACCCCTTGTATTGTAGCATGGTTTGTCCAGAAGAAAATGTTAATGTACTGCTTTCTTCTTTTTTTTTTTACTTCCTTTCCTTAATGAATCAGGCCCATAGTGTAGAATGGAAAACTAAAAGTGTAGCTCTGGAACTTTGCATGTTATGCCACAAAACTCTGTTTATATAAAATTTCACAGTCTACAGAACATACATGTGAACCATACTTGAGTTGAATTAATGGAAAACACGGTGGATCATTCTGTCAGTTAAGCATAGACCTGCAGGTCATTGGTTGTTGTTTCAGAAAGCATATTGAACAAAATTCATTTTGTAGCACAAAATGACACAAAATCCAGAGTTTGATGTTCTAAACTTGATTTTGAGGCACAAAATATTTTTTAAGAGCTGGAAAATCAATTTTATGATACAACATAACTCCAGAGCTACAAAGTCAATTTTGAGCCACAAAATCAAATTGATGGGCTTCAAAGATTTTTTTTTTGTGTCACTGAATCAATTGTGTGTTACTGTACCAGAAAGTAAAGGCTGCTGCATGTTACAAAATAATTCTTATTTACTACAAATGCATTCCGTATTTAAAAAGCAAAAATTGCAACAAATTGAGCTCATTTAGAGACATAAATTTGACTGGCAACGATGCACTTTCCATAACCAGGTGAAATATATGTTTATAAATTTAATTAACACACAAACCAGCTAAAACACTGTAGTGTAAGCAGGATTATGCAAATCAGACATAGGCTGTGAGTGGGTATGTGTGAGTGTGTGTATTCACTGTTGCCTTTTAAAATCTGACACACAGGAAGTGCACGTTGGTCCAGATTCATTACGGATAGTAAAGCAAAAAAATGAGTAACTAAATAATTGAAAGTTATCATAGCAATTAATAATAGCGCCTCTCACATGTTATATGATATAGTATGGAGGGATTGCTTTACGTTAGTGAAAAATAAACATAGAGGGTCTGAGTCATTAAGGAGAGTAAAACATAAAAAAGGAGTAAGTTTGTAACTGGGCAAAACCATGTTGCATTGGAGGGGGAGGTAAATTTAAAATGTGGGGATAGATTTATAGTTTGGTTAGGACATGTCCTAGATCAGTGTTGGCTAACCCGTGACACTCCAGGTGTTGTGAAACTACAGTCTACCCTTCCAGCAATAAGCTGCAAATCCAGCAAAGCATGCTGGGATTTGTAGTTTCACAACACCTGAGTGTCACAGGTTAGCCAACACTGTCCTAGATCAACTTTAAATTTCAGTGTACTACATGAAAAAACAGCCAGTATTTAACTTATGTGCAAAATAATAAACTAATTTGCATTGTAACATGGTTTGTCCAGTGGAAAACCTACTCATTTTTGTTTTACTTATTTTCCTTAATGACTCAGGTTCGTTGTGTGCTCTGCAATTATTCATATATACACACATTATGCCTGTTTACCATATTTATTGCATAAATCCTGACATACGTGAAGCACACAGCATGATTACACTATAATTAGTTACACACATGCTGCATGTTTGCATAGTAACAGCTGATGTCATGCAGCAGGTGTATGATCTTGTTGCAGTGCAGTTTGTGTTTTAAATGCCTTGTCATATGGGTATTACTGGCTGATCTGGCAAACCTGATGTAGACAGGGGTCCGAATCGGCCTGGGGTGATATAAGAGATGCCCTGGGACCCCAGGGCAGGTTGCCAGGTGGATCCACTGCCACCCCCTACCCTCCCTAGTGTAAGTGGTGTGAGCTGGTCTCCACAATGCTCCCCCCCCCCCCCCCCCCACTTATACACTGTGACCTAGTTTTGCCATAAACAATTCTCTGTCTCTTTGCTAGAAGGTGACACAGAATATTCTCATTGAAACTTCAGTCTCTCTTTCCTGTCTTCAAACAGTTTTCATGGTCACACAGGGTCCTTTTAATACTCTACTGGCAAAACTGTGCACCGATAATAATTCTGCTTTAACACAGCAAGGAAATAAATTAAATGTACATATTGTAATACAACAAAGGTCATTAAAGATTCCGTAACAATCATGATATAGAAAAGAAAAAATAATACTGGCCTAAATTATAGGGATTATAGCCTCTGATAACTGGCGTTGATGACTAATATGATGTATTCGGTATAATTAGTACTTATCATCCATAATAAAATAGTATAGAATTTAATACTACCAAATTACAATGATGGCAGCAGACAAGCAGGGTTGGGAGTTAGTAGAGTCAATCACAGAAATCCAGCATAATATATATATGTCATGGGTGTAAGTAACACTCCTGGCCTGGGGACTATTTAGGCCCATTATGCACCTGGACATCATGCAAAGTGTACACTTATTATGGGTCCAGAGGTCTGGTGCATCTGCACAGACACATACAGTAAGAGAGGGCGATATACGGGACAGCGGGGCAACTAGATAAATCATAAGAACAGAGATGGATACTGAGAGCTGCATCCATCACAGAGAAAGAGGGAAGTAGTACTGAGCAATTTGCTATTATTAATAAACAGGAGCATTTGTAAGGGAAAATATATTTGAAAATTTTCAAATGATTGGTTCATTTAATCACATGGAGAATTGTATACCTGATTTTTATGCATTCATCAGTGTAATCGTCTGGTGTAGATCGCACATCACCTAAAGCTGGGTACACACCTATGTAATCTTACTGCTGATGAAATTTCTGTAACGATTTCACCACTGAAAGTCCCGATGAGCATGTAGATTCATGTGTACACACCTACATGATTCACCTTGAGATCTGTGATCTCCATCTCTCATAACCATCTGCTGAAAAGATTGTGACTCTGTACAGTGTACAGATATCTGCCTACGCAGCTGATGGTAAGTGCGTACACACTGCCATATTTACAAGACATCGTTCCATCGCTGATA